>NC_051123.1:2238248-2335012 GCF_014839805.1 Manduca sexta
ACCCATCACGACAATCGAGTCATAGACATAGTCATAGTCATAGTTCGAGACATAGGACAGTAAACCTGAGTATTTGATATAAACCTCCACGCGTTCCTGAGAAAAAGGGTCTTGACCGACGGACGGACGGATGGACAACAAAGTGATCCTATAAGGGTTCCGTTTTTTCCTTTCGAGGTACGGAACCCTACAAAAGAATACGAATTAAAAACCTTCTTCTTTTTTTTAAATCGGTTAAAAAGTCACTTGTAATGCTCAAAAAACATCACGAACTCAACGCAAGCAACGTAAAAGATAGAAAAAGAAGTCTAAAAGATTTCGGCAAAGAAGAAAGCAGTGATTGGCCTTTGCCAATCACTGCTTGGCAAAGGCCAATGTGGCCAAGCAAAACGTGAGTCGCACATTGATCTCTTGACCAACCACAATCAAACGACACGAACATTCGAGTCGTGTTTCATATCATATTCTAGAAAATTTGACGATTTTCTGTCACTTGCGACCTAATGATTGATTTATGTTTACTTTGTATCAAAATACGAATTTATTATTTTAAGTTTCTAAATAATTATTAATTTTGTGTTTCATTGAGCAACGTTGTTAATTCCTATAATAACTCTTGAATAAAAATTGTATTATTACAATTAAAATTACTTTTATTTCAGTAAGAAATAATCTAAATCGTCATTATCTGTAACAGAACGTTATAACAAACTTGAAGTTGAGTCAATCTGAGTATCTAGTATGATTATCCTCGACATATTTTTTGAAACTGCTAATATTTTATAAACGCTCAGTACATCGCACTCTTGATAAAATAATGACCGATTTTAAAATTGTTAATTTGTGGCAGTCGGCGGAAAACTAATTTTTGTATGCTACCTTTCTCTTTGCAGTTCCTATAAAATTGAGCTTATTAAAGATAGGGTTGGGGTGCCGGGAGACCTGGTACTCGCGGCTGCTGGGCGTGAATCTGAGTTGAAAAAACTCAGCCGCCGGTACCCAGCCCGTTGTTTCTTCCCACGTTGCTGTGATGCCTCTTAAAGGCGTGTAACTGTGTGTATGTAGGTGTGGGTGTGTATGCACGTAACACCTGAACATCGGCAGGTGCAGTGTGTTAGAGGGAGATAGCAAATAAGAAACAATAATTGATCGTAATGCCGTGCCAAGCGCCACCCTATGGTCCCTATACACCCCGTCCCTGTGACTCTTCCAAGGTACGTCGTCTTGAATATTCTTGAGGAATCTTCAATTTTCAGGAGTCTTCAGTTTTCAGGAGTCTTCAGTTTTCAGGAGTCTTCAGTTTTCTTCGCTTTCTTGAGGTGAGTTCTTGAGCCCATGACAAACTCGCCAAACGAGTTAGCTTACCTGGGTCGCGGCTATACCGTAGAGAGAGCCGCGACCTATTGACCCAATTTCTACGCTATTTTCGTTATGACACTTGGCATTTTCGGCAATTATTTAATTAATCTTAAGTCGTACACATACATGTTATATATTGATAAAAAGGTCTCAGCGAGCACTATCCGATAACATAATAAAATGTCTGCTATACATTAAATCTATGCTAAGTTCCAATCAATATAAGACAAAAAAATTACAAATCACTTATTCGCTAACACTTTTCACTATTGTCGGGACATGTCACAAACACGCACTAGACACTATTTTTCGTATCGGAGGGGCCGGCACGCAGCTGACGAGGTCGGCGCGTCGCCAACAGATAGGTAAAGAAATTAAACCTATAGTATGAAAAAAAAGGGAAGAAACTAAAAGGTCGTAAACAGAAATTGGTGGTTTGATGATTCCCACAAATTGGCAATTTTGGAATGGGTCATTGTTTTATTAAGAGTGGGACATATTTGATGCCTTTTGTTTTATTATGGTCATACCATTATTTAAGATCAGTTGAGAAAGCTAAAACCTTATTAATTCGATTTTTTCTTAAAAGTGCATAAAACTGGTAAAAACGTTTTTTGAAGAAGCACCCGCCTACCGTGTGGCGTACGGGCAAGCCAAAGCAGCACGAAAACAAATTTGTCTCCGTTACACATAAAACGAGTGTTAAAAAAAATTACTCGTCATGACATCTGAAACAAAGTTCTTGTAATGACAATTAATATCCAATATCAATTATCAACCAATCTTATAAAAAGTAACAATATAATGACTGTCGAGTGTCGCGCGCAATGTTTTGTTTTGAACTTTCGTCATATACCTACTGTACCTACTTAATTGCCGAAATAATGAGGTTACATTTCACTGTTTACCGAAATTATGAAATAAAATAATTGCGTTCATATGTTTTTAGAAATTAGAATATTTCCAACAGCGCCAATTAAATCATTATTCTTTACCAGAAGTATCCCAAGCACTTGTCTCGTTCGAGAAAAATGTGTAAAACCAACGATTCAACTTATGTAATACTTATTCGTAATAGGAACATCCATCACGGCAATTAGTTTTGGAGACTAATCTGAATACCTTTTAAGGTTCTTCAAATCAGGCATACATGTCGCGCCACGCGCCTGCTTGTTGAAAGTTGTTGTTTTTCATCATAAACTATCAAATTTTACTTTGTCCTCGACTATCAAACTTTCACATACTTGAAACTATTATAAGAAATCAATTCACTCATCTTCTTTATATTCAAATGTTTAAAATAACTCAAAAACACGTACACAATAAACAAATACTCTAAAAAATGTATCACCGTCTAAATCAAAACAAACAACTGGTGTTGCCAGTTACTAATCGCAAATTATAGTCAAACTTTATAAAGAAAATATACAAAAGGTTTTAACCCTTAATTTGGCACCGATAAAAATATGCAAAATATATGAATTTGACAATTTTGTGGCTTCAGGGGTATGTCATAAAGTCCTGGAAAAATGAAAAAGAAAATCTACAATAGCCCACTGCTGGGAAAAGTGGTGTCCGTCACAGCGGACCTTGCCAATTACTGTGAAATCAATGGTCAGATTTATATGTTCGCTGAGGCGGACACTGCCAAATTACGGAAAATAAAAACCATAATTACTTTTATGTTTTTTATTAAAGAAAAATACAGAAATGAACATTTTAGAATTAATTGATACCGAAGTACAGTTTATTTTGTATGAAAATTTAAAAAACAATTTCTGGGGGCTTTTCCTGTCAAGAAACGTAATCTTGTGTTGCATTTTATGCAATACGCGACAGTTTTCTTTTGGCAGAACCTGCAGCGTCCTTCTTCCATGGAGTCGCCAATTTCACGCACGATAGAATCTGGCATAATATCAGCATCTTCGGATTTTAATTTTTCGTCGTCGGATGTATATGTATTGATGGTGTAGGAGAAGATAGCGGGGTGGAAAAATTAGTACGTGCATCATGCAATTCAGTTTCCGAATCTGATATTTCGCTAACATCGGAAGGTGCATGTTCATTCGACACTAAAGCAATAATTTTACTTGCGCGATTAGGCTGTTGGCAAAGAAATAAAACCAAACTCAGCACCATAACCAAACAAGCAAAAGCACACACATTTTGGCGTTGTCCGCCGCAGCGGACATAGTAATAAAGTGGTACTTTTCTATACAATTAGCAATGTCCGCTGTGACGGACAAAACATTTTAGTTACAAATAAACATCATAAAAATGTAATAAAGTGCGTATGTTTTTGTAAATAATGATTGACGTGTTTATTATCTAATAAATAAATCTATAATTCAATTCATTTTTCCACAAAAAATAAGAACAACAATTATAAATACCTTGAGAAAAACAGGTGGCCCTCTTTTCGCAGACATTTTGCGTCCCAACTGACATATGCAATGTTGTCACAATCATAACTTTTGTTTTTACTATTTGTTTATGGTATAAATAAACATTTAATCTATTAGAAATCGATGAACATGAAATAAAAACTTGGCAGGATTTATTTTAAATAAGTGTCCGTCACACCGGACTTTATCAAATTAAGGGTTAATTAAATATATACAGTAGATATATAAAAAAAATATATGATGTAAATAGAATTATGTATGTTAATTCTAAAATCATTAAATATACATGAAAAATAAAAGATTATTCAAAAAAGAAATACTACGCAGAATATTTTAGAAGTAAGTTAATACACTTTGCAACACTGTTTTTAAAGCTTGGCTTTATTTCTAGTACTGATTGCTATAATATATAGCTATGTGTGTGGTAGCATTTTATCCGTAAAAGCCCACGAGAGAATGAATGATGAAATATATTTTCGGCGCGTGTTTTATATTAAAAAAGAAATGTATGCTTACTGAAAGGTTTTTTGGTGGTGTATGTTAGTGTGTGTTAGTGGTGGCAATTAATGCTATTTCGAATTAATTTTAGTAGCATGCTAATTTTCTAATCTCTTAGCATGGTAAATAACCATGCTAATGCTAATTATTAATATACCGCATGAATTAAAATTGTGTGAATTTTTAATTTGCAAATTATATTTCACATATTCAAATGCACAATAAAGATTTAGCAATTAGCGCGCAATCAACGGACAAGTTCAAGGCTCATTTTTTTATTTATCGCCAATTTACCTTCTATACAAATTATATGATATTCGTTTGTATATAATATATTTTCATAAAATTACCTTTAATTCAGGTTTAATAGATATTTTCGATAGATGTTTGTGACTAATTTAATATCTATATTCTTGTGTGCAATATTATCCGGCTTAATACCACGGTTTACCGGCGCGGTGTAACGCTACATAGCGCAGGAATTTTTTTCTTTACCGCACCGACCGTAAAATTATGATTATTGTTCCATATTCCTTTTTGTGTCAATATGTTTAGGGCAAGCCAGGCTTTTGGTTTTCTATGGAAGAACCGCCACTGGGATAGGTGTGCGATTGTGAAGCAGAAGGGTGCGGAAATAAGAAACTAAGGAATAGGGATTAAGCTGCCAACTAATATTTGCGTTTAAATGTTTAAAAAAAATGTGAAGTCATCTTATTTTATATTATTTTATTTGGATGGCTCACAGCTATCAACATCAGCTGGCCACCTCGATCACCCGTGCTAACACATTTAGACTTCTTTTTGTGGTGGTACGTAAAGAAAGAGTATTCGAAAGGGTGTGTGTTAGTGACGAAGAAATGCATACTTAATAGGAAAATAGGTGTATTTTATAAACTTCGGGCAAACTGCACAGGATACCCCACTATTATGCCCCATGTTCACGAGGACGCAATGGCACACCCGTTTTTGCCTCGAACTGAATAAGTTACAGTTCGAGCTACAATTCATTAGGTCGCGGAGACCTTAGATAACTTGTTTTAACACTAACTGAAAAATATTAAAAAAAATAAATAAGAATACATAATTGAACTCAGAACAGAAAAATTAGGAAACTGTATTTTTATTTTATACCCGTTCCTATTTTGTAATTTTAACAATTGCTTACTTTATTTTTATCGTCTCTTTAGTGTGCTGGTTTTCGAAGAAAATATTTACAATATAACAGTGTAGTAACGCAGTGAGGTTAGGGCGCTTCAGCAACCCTTATGGGTTACCAATATTTAACAAGCTCGTTATTACATCGTTTTACTATTTTTGTTTATATTATATGTATAATAACCCACAGTGATTGTAGTCCTTAATGAGGTAATAGTTTCTTTTATTTCATACTCAGTGCAAGGAAAACAGTAAATTAATATGCTTAAGAAAATAATAGAATAACAGTGCTTATTAGTTTGTAGTTATGAATATGTATTTTAGGTTATATTTGTTTTTGAGATATAAAAATTCCAAGGTTGTATGCAGAGGCGCAACCAGGGCACCCACTTGTCTCATGATGTGATAGGGAACCTATCGCCATATTAGGCATAAATTCCAGAGTCCGGGCTAATACTGAACAGAAAAACCCAAATATGAATCACTTTGTCCGACCCGGGATTCGAACCCAGGACATCAGAGCGCTGCCGTACCGCGCAGGCAGTACAACTACGCCACCGAGGCAGTCGTTATTATAAATTATAATCTATTTTGTATTTTAATTACTCTGCGTACGTAATTTATCGCCAATTATATCCCAAGTTGGTTTACATTTGTTTGTTGTATTTAAAATGTATTGGTTATATAAGAACTTTATAGAATATTATGTAATTCAGTTTAGTTTGTTTGTTTTTATCTTTATAACATATGTATCTTAGTTTTATTTCTGTAATAGAGTATGTATTTATCATAGTTTTTTTATTCTTTTTTACAGTAAAACATAAATCATAAAACTGTACAAATGTCTCATAAAACAAATAATGCGCTTCAGTGACGACGAGTGAAGTTTTCCTAAAGCCGGCACAACATATCGGTACTGATATGCGTAAATGCGGTCTGCAAATCGTTCTAATAATAATTATATTTTAAGCCGGCATGTATAGGTTTATATGGACCCTTCGCAACTGATGCGCTTTTCAACTTGTCTCACTGGTAAGTACCTCTTACATCATGACAGATTAGTTATACAGTTTTGGAATTTTACTATATTTCTTTCATCATTATCCCGTCTAGTAATATATTACAGTTTTTTTGTTTTATATATTTTTTTAGGAAACGATATACTTTAACCAGTATCGTTAATGGTAAGTGGATAAAATATAATCTAATTATTTGATGATATAACCAAACGGTTAAAATATTACAACGTCATTGCAAAGTCCCTGAGAATTGGTATTCAGAATGTGTATAATTGACTGTATACGGAATATTATTTTACTTTTTACTAATAGGACCAATTCGAAAGTTTGTGAAAATGTTTGGATGCTTGTTAGAAGTAAAGGCAGAAACAACAGAATGGATTTGGATAAAATCTAATACACGGTCACCATGTCTTGCATTAACATATCGGTAACTTTTTGTCTCTTTAATTTGCTCCAAAAGAAAAGATGATTTTTTGAATAGTGCTGGGGTTGTACGTTGTTATTGGTATTCTTTATTTGTCGCGGGAAAGGCTTTTGTCATGGGCGAAGCCACGTGCAACATCTAGTATTACAATAAAAGGAGGTATTAAATCTAAGAGAGCTTTATTGTATGCGTGGTGCAGGGTGAGGTTAACGCGGGTCACGGCGCGGAGTCGTGTGCGCATGCGCGGAGCCTCCTCACTGCTTGGTGGCGGCCTCGTGCAGTTTCTTTTGCACCTCCTCGGCGTGCTTCACGAAGTCGTCATAGGCCTGCTTGATCTTGGGCGCCAGTTTCTTGTTTGTCTCCTCCATGTTAGAAGCCACCTCCTTCGCCAACTTCTGGGACTCCTGTACAATTACGAATATCGTTGAGTATCGCAATGTTTGTGATATATAATATGCATCGTGTACGAGGCACTTGATCCAAAATCACAAGATAATATATTCCGGATGAGTATAAGCAACGAGGAGATTTAGTTTAATCATAGGAAATAACCCGTGGGAGTAGTTTGCGCTGACATGCCGATTACTCTACATTGTCGCAAACGGTTGATTCGATAAGATGTGTAAGTGCAACGAGTTGGCAAATGTAAGAGGCATTGTTTTTAGTGTAGTAGTGTGTAGTGTGTAGGGACCTGCACGGTGGTCTGCACGGCCGCCTGCAGCTTGTCCTTGAACGCGTTGGCTTCCTTCTCGACGTCGGGGTGCGCCTTGCGCAGCTCCTCGGCGGTCTTCTCTACGTTCTGGCGCGCCTGCTCCAGCGCTTCCTTGGCTTTGCCGTTAGCGTCGCTTATCTAGAATATCACATACGAAACATCAGCGCTTTAAAACGGTAAAAGCCATTAATTATAGCCGCCACTTAATATGCACCAGTAAAAGTGAATATTGGAACAGCATTAAGGCATGCTATAGAATGTTAATGGTCATCACCACCGTCGTTAGATAGGTGCGGTCCTACGAGTTAGGTACACTAATCTAAACTAACATTAACAATGGTTCATGGGCTGGCTCTGTGTGAAATGCAAAATGTATTTATTACTGACCGCTCCCTGAAGACTGGAGGAGAAGGCGGACAGTTGCTGCAGCACGGAGTCGGAGCCATCCTTAAGCGCCTTGTTGAAGTCCTGGGTGTTTTTGGAGTTGACGAGGGAGTTAAATTGCTCGCTGAAGGTCTTCTGGAACTCTTTGGCGTGCTTCTCCATCTCTTCAAACGCGTTGCCGCCAGCGGGAGCGTCGCGGCGCACCATCGCGCTGTGCGACTGTGAACACACCACCAGCGTCAGACAGTTTACACTACCAACACAACACACTTACATGACACGTTAGACTAATGCAGTACTCACGAGGGCCACGCACGCGGCGAGAACCACGACGAACTTGGCTGCCATGATGAAGTGACTGGACTGGAAGTATAGCTGCGAGGGATTGATGAGTCTGTGTCCGTCTGCAACACACCGACGACTGTGAATAGTGCGGCGCGCAGGAGCGTTATATACGCGCCGGGAGAGATAACGAGCGCACCGATAACGGCTGGAACACTCTCGCGACCAAATTTTCCTGCGGCGTGCAAACAGCGCAGCCCTGCGCCCTGTTTACAAACAACTCGTGTCCGGGTGCAGCAGGGCCGCGACACCGAGATAACGAGCTGCAGCCGCCCGCGTGCACCGCCACAGGTGCCGCCCAGGTGTGCACCACCCGCCGCGCCCGCCGCCAGATCGGAGCGGACACGTGAGTGGACACCGGAGCGGCCACACGGGAATTAGCGCGGGCCCGCTTGGGAGAGAACCGGAACGGCTCGCGGTAAGGGTTGCGAGTCGCGCGATGATAAGCGCGTCCTGAACTCGGTGCGATTACGCGTGACCCCGTGATCATGACCGCGGGTCTGTCGCCGAGTGCGCCGCCGCCCGCGGCCGTGACACACGCGCGCCGTGCCACACGTACACGAACCGTTTTCTTTTAAAACCCAGAATATTCATAATATTTTTTCCGCTCGTTGCGAACCTCGTCATCAGTCTAGATACACACGTGTGGGCCATGAAACTATGAACATTAATGTGTGTAATTTTCTCGGCTATTTTAGCTGAGCTAGACTATCTTACTTTAGTTTTTGATCTGCAGCCAGCTTTTAGAGGACATAAAATTTTTAAGATTGATCTACATAATCGTATCACTACCTCTACTGATAACCTGTTCCGCTCTCGCTAGGTTTTCACTACTTTTATCATGTGTATATTAATTAACTAAACTAACGCTAATACTATCTCTATTATGCGTTTGGCGCCCACAACGCTATGAAAAGGTTAATACTATCGCAGTGTACTAGACGTGTCTACCATATTTTGTTACAGAATAAGCGTTGAAATGACTGCGAACAACAAAACTGGGACTACGCTGACAATAGGTGCATCCGAAACGAATATTCTCAACATAAAGTGTAAATATATGTAGATTAGCCTGGGAGCTGAGTGTTTGTGTGGTGCGGAGTTGTTGATGTGTGTTGTAGGTACTCACGGTAGTCCGGCGCGGCGGCAGGCGAGGCGGTCGCGGCGCGAGTGCGTGCGCCGGCGCCGGCCGCCTCGCCCGCCGCGCGTGTGCACCACGCCTTCGCGCCAGTGTCGCGGGGCCAGGGCTGCCTCACACACAACACACTCACACACATCCTGACACCTAGTACACATACAACATCATACACTGCCTCTCTGACCCGGTAAAATAACACACAAAATCATATTATAGATAGTAAAGTGCATACATCATGTAGTACATTAATTATTTTATTTTACTATCTACTCCAATCCTATTAAATGATTTTCAATCAGAAATTTCTAGGTTACTATATGACAATAAAACAGGACAAAATAAAGCATAAAATCAACATACTTTCAGTTGCAAAATCCATAACACTGAGCGCTTTACTTTAAGCTTTAAGCAGTGCATTCGTACGTATTCTTCTTCTAATACGTATCATGACTTCCACAGTTTATTAGTTATTTCGCCAATATCCAGTAATAATAAACATTTATGAAACCCAAAGAGCAGTAAAAATTACAAAGTATGTATATATGTCCAATTTAAAATATGGTGTAATGATTGATTAACTCTCTTGGTGCCTGAGAGCGGCGTAAGTTGGAGTGATCTGGGATTCAATTCCCAGACTTCATAATTGTTTGTGTACATCTGTTATTTTTAGTGCTGTATTAAATATTTGGCGAGGCAGGAAGCCAGCCAGCATTTATACATTTTGCAATAATTATAAAATTATTGTATTACAAGCATTTTGTCAGTTGCGCCGACCACGCGCGGTAGTAACACACCCCACCACTACGTCATGATCATGTTTATGTTCTGTACTCTGAATAACGAGCCGAGTAGATCGCTCGCGTGGTGTCACTCACGACAAGTGACTGAAGCCCCGCGTTCTTTGGCCCGCGCTGAACCGAGAGCATTAACGAGACACGGATGCATCTCATGATGCTGCACACAGTACTACGTATTACGTTCGTCACTCTGACAATTCAAGAATATTATATTTTCCAATGAATGTTATTATTCTGGATTTTAATGTTCTTCAAGGACCTATGTATTGAATGAATGATTGAACGAATCCCTCTTAGACGAATTTCGGCCACGGCGGCCAATTTCAACAGAGATCAGCGAGGTAGGCAGGGGATATTATAATGCACAATACACAGGTGTGCGTTCTGTTCCCTCATTCTCATAGTCCGGTGGGATGGCAATTTGATATGACCGGAGAGAGTTCAGAAAAAAACAGTTGCAATTTTTTTAGCCCGTCCCGGGATTCGAACCGCGACAGTACGAGTAGGCACACCAAAGCAGATTGCAATTTTGAATTTAGCAACAATTCCAGACAAAGCGTTGGTTCGTAGATCTAGATATATTACAGACTACCTCGTACGCGAGCATACCACGTGTCGATTGAGATCAGAGCAACGCGTGTCTGTGGCGCGACTGTGGCGGCGCCCAGCCCTGGCGTCACGGCGGCTGACCAAATCCGCAGGTGCGCGAAGGTCGCGGGTGCACACCGGTCGCATACTAACGCTCGTCAGCTAGGAACGACGCGACACAATGCATTGCGCCTAATACAACCAATTGTTATGGTAACTATTTATGTTTTTTTAGACTTCGAAATTATCTAAGCGCAAGCGCGGTTTTCGACGTCCTTCTGTTTTTTTTAAGTACCACATGTTACAAGTTTACAAGTTTATGTTAAATATATTTATAATATAGTACTTATATACTTACATTATATTGAATCTTGTTTTCGAATCTCGAACAATACGAGTTAAATTAAAAAAAAAATTCTCTAACCGTTTGCAAAGGCATGTTAAAGGTACCACAGGCGGTGCATGCACGTATGTGTTGTCGGAGGACTTTGCATAGCGGACACAGATAAGTTAATTAGGACATTAGCAATTTCTAATTAAAATATGAGCAATAATCTAACGATAGGGTCATGGACGATGCACCGAGGGTCGAGCGCGGCGTAAACATCATTAGCGCGCGATTATCGGAAAGAAATCGTAGTGCAAGCCGAGCGAGTCGTAATGTGCAGCGGTCATCAACTAATGCGATGCGTTATCTGCTGTCGCCGTGTGGCCGCGCCGCACCGCGCTGTGGGGACAGGCGAGCTACTGCTGCTACACGCATGTCACTGCATACTATTCTAGGTAGTGTAAGCTTTTACAAAATTACAGTTATTGTCTAGTAATAAAAGCTAGTGCTTCTTGTGGTTAATGTCCAAACGAATGAACATATTTTTAAACTTTATAAACTATTACAAGTATTCTTCTCAGATTAATGATGAGGTACTTATTACATAATTTAATTAAGTATATCATCCAACAGAGTAGGTACCACTATCTACCTATCTGATCCTTCGTCATAATACCTTACTCATTCTGGCAGTGTCCCTAGTCCACACTATCTAAAATTGAGCTTCGATAAAAATGTGGATCTTGTGGACTTTTCACCAATCACCACACTAGTTATTCCATATACTGTTTAGGAATATAAAATCAGTAGGTAAGTATGTCGCAACAACGTGCTATACATTGGCTCATTGCCAGATTTTGTGTTTACAAACTAAAACGAAAACAATATCTGGTGCTTAACATCCTATTGTGTGCTATTATTGTGTGTAGGCATAATGATATTAAGTATTACATGTTGCGTCGTGAATCATGTCGCCACATTTGTATCGTAGCCAAGTCGCCAAAATAATTATTAACTTACTCACTATATGATATTCCTTTATTGTCGGTGTGGACATTGAGCATACTAAAAATGCCTGCCAATGTGATCTGTTACTTAGAAGTAATAGTAATCAGTAGCGAGACTATCAGGTCCCCTATACTTAATATTTACCTACACATTAAATATTATTTGGTTTTATATCTAATTTGTTAAGTTAAACATTGAATGGAATATAGATTATGTTGCAATATAAAATAAGAATATTCACTAGGAATGTTATGTAGACATTGTCGGACGTATCATATTAATATTAAAAATTTAGTTTATATAATTATCATCAGTATTACGATGTCCATCCCGCCGCATCAGGTAATCGGAATAAAATACAGAACACATAAATACATTTTACACACATCTTGGACTTTTTTTTATAAATCTGTGGATCAATGCTACAAAATGCGACGTGAGTTGAATGTAAAACACCGATGCGCGGAGTGATGACAATCTCAGGTGACCGACAGTCGACACTTGGCGCGGGTGTTATTGTTGCAAATAATGGTTGTCGAGAGTACGATATTACAATAATATTATTATCCTGCGCACGCGCAGCGCCGCCGCGCCGCGCGCTGCTCGGTGCTCGTAGTAGACACGAAGAACACACTAAGTACAACACAATAGTGAATAGCTCATAATGTCAGCACGCTGCATTTGAGTAGCTATTTTCGTTAGTGACCATCGTATAGGTAGGTACCTAATTAATTGAGTTTTAGGTTCGTTAACAATGTTCTTTTATAGCACAAGGCCAGTAAATAAGCAAGTTATTACTAACACCCATGAATACAAAATGCTAGAATAGATGTCGATGCTTGGCCAGGAACCGGGCGTTCCAACAAAAAGCATGCTCGATCCCAGAGTCCTGAGAGTCTCCAGCACGCCGCTACCTCGACTTGTACGGTCGCTGTTATATTGCCGTTTCCTTCCGCGAAAAATTTTATAGTTCCGTGATATTGAAGTTCCATCTCATATAAGTGCTTACTGTACATAACTCTAGTTATAAGGGCGAAGCGTGGGCGCATTAGTTACAAGCATTATAGTAGTCCCGTATTGTACATACTTACCTATATCATAATGTGTCAGGTGCCTTTACTATTAGAACACGGAACTAGATAATAAATGTACGTGCGCGAATATATCCGTACTGTGTACAGTGCTCACAATGACTTCATTACTTCATTAAGTTAGACGATCACGTCGTGTCCCTGATGTCTGATGATGCCTTCGTCTCAAGTAAGTACTAATCGCAGTGACGTCAGCACTCCCGAGATATTCAATACCGAGCAAATCATGTTGCAAAGACTTACTTGGAATCGTAGCTGGTGGTAAGAAATTTTTTATATCTGCCCGGATAGCGTCCACCGTACACAAAGTGTTATGTTAAAACCCACTGTAAGCCCACGTAAGCTTGTCGCGTTCCAGGTTCAGCCTGTGTATTTCTGGTTCCAACCGGCCGGCATGATTGTGTCGATTGTCGAGGGGTAATCATCTCTCGCCAGTCGACGTTCGATTGGACCGCCTGCACTTACCATCAGGTGCAGTGGCGTCACTTTGCTGCGCCCGTGTAAACAAGTTAGGATATAAAATGGACGGTGTACGGTGCCATTAGAAAAAGTAGCTGATCAGCTTCTCAATCACTCAAATAACATAATTCATGTTATGATAAATAATTATAACTACACCATTAACATGCTGCATAAAGTCAAATTACAAACTAGTCATTTACCTGTATTTATCTGTTTATTCGTTATTCCAAATTTTATGAACTGATCGGTTCATAAATTGAATATGTAAACAAAAAATGGATCCGTGATAGAAAAAACAATTGTTTTGTCGAGAATTTAAAATGCGACTGAAAGGGCTCACCTCTATAACATTTCTTTTACCTGGCCTTACCGCCCGTCGCTGCGGGGCGGTCCGGCACATTTTCTCAAGTGTGTCGTAGTAAGGGTTAGGCAAGTAGATACGGTTCGCCTTTACGACACGCCGCGCCGCTTGCTTCACCTGAACTTACTATGGAGGATTATTTCCCGAACTTCTCGCATGAGAAAACCTACACAAAGTGTTGCCCAGCCCGGGATTTGAACACAAGACTTCTTGGTCCACACTCCACAGCCCATATTGTTCTAAGTTACCACTAAGCCAAACTTGCGACACGTCTCCCCATTTAATGTCTTTATTCTACTACATCAGAAATGTCGTTGGAGACCTTCAGTGTCTGTTACATGACTGCCTATTCTAGCCTGCTTATATCTACAGGCGAGAAATTATTATTATATTGTGTGTAATCTTAAATAAACTTTAAGATATGAAACAAACGTGTTATGATTCCCGAAAGTGGCCTCCGTGACCCGCCGGCGTCCATACCTCTTGTACAGGAGATAGCGTGTGCGCTATCTGCGCTATCTACACGCCTGTGCGAATTGCGAATCTGGTCACTTGATAATATTTAATTTTTATATCACGAGGTAACTTATATTGAAGCGAATCTAGAGCTCAACTACTTGTTTTGCGGACGTCATGGTTTCGAAAAATTCAGATCGTAGTCTAGTACTAGGTCATCAGTTCGTGAACAAGTTATATGTCATACTGATCGCATAGCACTCATTGTGGTTTATTTTTTTATATTGTCTACAAAATAAAGATGTTTTTTACATAATAAATGACAACCTTGCCGAGTGTCCCACTAGATAGGAATCTTGCTTAAAACGGGCTCCACTCTACACTCTTATTCATAAGCGTATCTAGTCATTTTCCAGTGGAAGTCTGTGTCCCCCGGGATGGACGGCAGTGTGGCGTTGACCTCATGCTGCCGTTGACGCTGAGAGCGTCCTTCGGTGCGAGGGGGCTTAGGAGCCCCCCCACATTTAGGAGACGGGCCGCAAGGCGGCACCGCGCAGGGGCGGCCGCGGACGAAGACTCGGACCTGCTGTCTCGGGGAAGCCCGCAGTCGTCCCTTATGCGCCGAAGAGGGTCAACGCGGAGTTTTAGTTGGTAGGCCGTTGCGTAGGGACTTAGGTTAGGGTCATTGGTTAGGGACTCGGCCCGACCGCCGCCCGAGGGTCCCGGGCTACTTCAATTGTCGGGTCGTAAGGCAACGGTTACCCCAACATAACCGCTCAGTCGCCCCCCGCGAAGACTGGACGGTAGTAATAAGGGACTTTCTCCGCGAAAACAAAAAAGTCTGTGTCTTAGAGAAAAAATATACTTTGTGTAAATACCTGAAGATTTGATAATTTTGGTCGTTTTTAATTCTGCACCGCCCAAGAACACCTACGATCCGCATTAAGAATTATAAATGATGTAAGTATGAGAATTGGGAAGAGAGTTGGGATTTTCTCAGTCCACTCAGAGCGGATTATGTGCAATACAGCTTATCAGCAAATCAATACCCTAACATGAACTACGCGTATCGTGTCGTAACTCGTAAACGTACCTAATGGTAACTTATGTATAGAAATTTGAAGAGCGTCCCGCAAGCGTATTTGTGTAATGTAGTAGTCAACCGAGAGTACTATTTCGCAGAGGTGTAGTTTGGCAAGATGGGACCGTATGCGCTAGGCCATTTACTGGGGCTCCCCCCAGCTCGTTATAACTTCAAATTATAAGCCACGTAACCGTAGTAACAACATATGTTATTGTCAAAGCACTATAGAGAAATATGTAAACGTTCATTTCCATGATACGAATGGTATACGATAATGCGTGCGGTATTCCTACTCCGGTTACAGTTAATAAATATTAGATCTAGATCGATGCACACGCGAATGATTTTTCTTCGATAATACAGCGACATCTTAAATTTTACATGCAAACTAAGTACTACTCGTGGTTTGCAATAACATTAATATGAGCAGGACCACACTAGTGACATCTAGTGATATTTATTGCATTCATCATTATAATAATGAATAATCAATACTACTTTGTACATGATTCGTAGCAGTGTACTTAGATGTCGTTGCACGAAAATTGAATTAGTATTATATTGTGTGATTGTTTGCATTTCGGGGACAAGGATTAGGGAATAGAATCACATAAACAACTGTTGGTTTTAAAGAGTTTTAATATATCACTTTACAAACATTCGAAATTCTTACTTACTTATTTGTAAACGTATGTTCTTACACGCTAAGGGACAAGACTAATTGTTTAGTCCGGAACTATTGTGGGACTTTTGAAAGTATTGACTGAAATCCATTTGTGATTATGTTTTTATATTAAATGGAAGTATTCTTAGTGCACAAATGTTCTGCATGACATTTGCGCGTCATCCTTTTTTTAAGAAAATCTCGTTATTTTCTTCTTTTCATGGGTAACGTACATATTTTATTATGAATATATTTAAATGCGAGTGTTTGACATATTGTATCGACATACATATTTATATTATGTGAGCAATCAGTACAAATGCAGATGTTCACATATACATTCGCTAAACGGATTAATGATATTTGGCACACATGTAGACAATACCCTGACTTCACAATATCCGGGTTCATTTTATCCCGGAAAAGTACATAGTGATTCCGGGAAAGGCCTTTGCGCAGGAGCGGAGCCGCGAGCAAAACCTAGTTTACCATTAAGGCGATACCTCAAGGTCCATTTTCATACATTTTGTTTCGGCTTTAATCTGGGTAACTAAACAAGTATTGGCAAGTAAAGAATTTAAATTCACGTCTAGTTAGTGATTAGTTCTCGCAGTTGAAGAAAAACGTAAAAATAATTAATAATCATGGATATTTCGGCCTTTAAAATTTAATATGACGAAATTTTAAAGGCCGAAATATCCATGATTATTAATTATTTTTACGTTTTTCTTCAACTGCGAGAACTAATCACTAACTAGACGTGAATTTAAATTCTTTACTTGCCAATACTTGTTTAGTTACCCAGATTAAAGCCGAAACAAAATGTATGAAAATGGACCTTGAGGTATCGCCTTAATTATTATAATCACGTACCGACTTCAATTGATTTTCATCTACTTTCGATACATCACACGGTACTGTATCACAGAGCACTTTAGTTCCTGCCTAGCCAATTGTGTTGTCTCCGACACGGACAGTAGGACACTAGATATAAAATTATTACAGCTCGTAGAGTATAGATATCCGACTATACACTATTATGTAAAACATATGTTTTATTTTGTTTTGTATCCACTATTATTATTACTCGACATTAGCAATATCACCGATAGATATACTGTGGAAGCCATAATATAAAAGAGAAGGATATGTATGTACTGGAACCTCCAATAACGGAACACTATTTCCAAAGAGAATTATAATATATATGGAAAACTATTTCTATATTAACTTAATGACGAATAGCGGGCATACGACGTTACTGTAGTGCAGTTTGATGGATGCGGTTCGAAATAAAAATATCTTCCTATCAATACAAACGTTACATTTTATATAAAATATTTGTAGAGTCTCGGAGACCCGACCTCCCCTCCCCCAAAGTCCCTTTTCCTTCCCACGAATCAGCAAAGCACTCGAAATGCGCGCGCGAACGGGATCACTCGACAACAGATGGCCCTCCACGAAATGATTCAAACAATAAAGTGACAACACAAGTCATTTAAATTACAGACAAAATAGTAGTCACTAATTTGTTTCAACCGTGGTTCACTCGAGGGTGACGCCATCGGTGGCGCGGCGCGCGCAGGCGCGTGCGGGCGAGCGCAGAGCGAAATGAAAGGCACTGAGACTATAAGAATAAGTTTAATACTATAAGAGAGGGCGGCGGCGCGTCACCGGTGCGGCGGCAGCGGCGGCAGGAAGCCCAGCGCGCGCAGCGCCGCGTCCGCGCGCGCCACCAGCGGCTCGCGCCAGCGCCACAGCGCCGTGTCGCGCACGGGCTGCGCGCGCAGCTCGGCGCACGTCTTGCTCAGCGCCGTGACGCAGTCGGCGCGGTAGTGCTGCAGGCGCGCGTGGCGCGTCTCGAGCGCGTACGAGGAGCACGCGCCGCCGAGGCACGCCAGCGGGAAGTGGTTGTGCAGCGCGAGCACGCGGTCCGTCTCGTGGAACGCCTTCACGTACTGGCCGGGCTTGGTGAAGTTGCGCGTGCGGTACACGTGCTGCAGCATGTGCATGTACCGTGGCGCGCCCTCCTCCCAGCCGTGCTCGTGCCGCAGCGAGTCCAGGAAGTACAGGTTGGACGCGTGGTAGGAGGAGCGCGCGGGCTTGCCGGCGGCCGGCGTGGTCAGCGGCAGCACGCGTCGCATCAACGAGCTCCAGTCGGCGTCCTCGAGCGGCACGATCACTTCGTCGATGTCGAGCAGCGCCAGCCACCGGTACCGGTACATGTTGCGGTACAGACAGTCATTGTACGGGATCAGCTCCATCTGCCGCTTGTGCGTCGTCTTCTTTTTGAGGTACATGTGCTGCAGGCCGGGCAAGTTCGGCTGGCCGCCGGGCAGCGTGATCGGCGTCACCGTCACAGCCCCCAGCGACGAATAGTAATCGAGCACTTTCGTTATGTTGGGGTGCACTTGCAGTTCGTAAAAAAATATTTTTTCGGCGCCGAGCAGGCGCACCAGCTCGATCCACTCGACGAGCCGCACGGACAGGTCCTCGTGCAGAAAGTCGAGCCCCTTGACGCAGACGGCGAAGTCTGCGCGAGGCGCTGGCGGCGGCGGCGGGTCGTAGTGCACCCGCAGGTTGTTGGAGGCGCGGTCGCACGGGCTCTCCACCAGCGACACGGAGGCGGGCGTCAGGTGGCGCACGTCGGCGGGCAGCACGCACGCCAGCAGGTACGGCTGCAGAACGCGGTCGCGGAAGTTGCCCCACTTGCTGTTCCACACGTACTTGTACTCGAGGTTGCGCACCACCACGGGCTGCTCGCGCTCCTCGAACCAGAGCTGGCAGTGCGTAGCGAGCGTGGGCTTGATGCGGTCGTGCACGGCGAGGATGCGCACGGCGGGCCCTATGCGCGACGTGTTGCGCACGTCCAAGTACGCGCCGTACAGGTGGAACACGCCCTCGCTCGCACGCAGCGTCTGCCAGTACGTGTTGTGGAACTCCAGGTCGTATATGGACGGGAACGGCGCGCACTCTTTCTTCTTATAGTACTTGTTCTTGTCATCCTTGTGTTTGTGCCAGTAGGCGAGCGGCAGCGAGGGCAGGCGGCGCTCGGCGTCCGCGCGCAACTCATCCTCGGAGAGCACACGCGTGTCTGTGGCGGGCAGCGGCGGCGTGTGCGCCGGCGGCGTGGACGCGCCCGGCTCCGACTGCAGCAGCAGGCGCGCGGGGTGCGCGGGCGGCGGCGCGTGCGCCGGCGGCACCTGCAGCCGCGGCAGCGCCAGTGCCGCCAGCGTGCCCCAGCACACCAGCGCCGCCAGCCAGCGCACGCGCGTGCGGCCCCACCCACTCCACCAGCGCGCGCACCACCCCCGCATCGCCTGTAACAGACACACCAGTAATTGAGCCAGCTGTCTCCGACACGTTCCTGACCTGCGCGTGTACAGCGGCGGCTCACCTCAGCTCGCTCGCTCGCGGGAGCCGCGCGGCGGCGGCGCTTGTTCTCACGTCATGTCCAACACTATAAATTTGAAGCTACTTTCGCTATTCCCCCCGGACCGAAACCCGTTTTCTCCCCGTGCATTGTAAAGCGATTTTAAGACTATGGCAATATGAAAGTGTTCATCGTAAGCGTCTGTCAGGTGTACAGATGTCAGAGAGCAATAGTCTATGGTAATTGGTGTTGAGGTGTAATAAGGTACGAAGTTGAGCCCAGACGTGTACAGAAATATTGAACATGTTGTGGAAGATAAGTCGACGTGCGACGGCAGTACCGTGCGCGGGTCCCGTGACTCCTATTACATGGCGCAGTTTACTCTCGCAAGGTCGCTACATTTGTGTCTTGAGTAATCATAGTGATTTATTTATAATAATACGATGTTATATCACATATCATGTCAAGTAAAATGTATCGCCTGTATATATACAAATATTAACATTTTGAATATATGATAGTTAAAAATATATTTTAAAATTCGCATTCCATCAGTGTTGACTGGTTACAACCGCGCAGCGCTGCGATGTAACCGGTTGCAAGAGATTTTGATTCCGATTAATGAAGGCATCTTATATTTGACAAAAAGTATTCCGTCAGGCGAATTCCGAGGACACAGAAGTTGTAAACGCTAAGTGGTCTGCAGCGCGCGGCGGAGATTGTTGGTGATGCATGAAATATTTATAACAATGGATCGGTCCCTTTGAAACGCTTTATTAAGGCTATAATCGATTGAGGCTTGGTGAGTGCGCGCGTACTGCGTAGCGGCCGACATTGACGCGAGCGCGGAGTGTGTCGGACGGACGTCGCGCTGAGGGACTACAGAGGGAATCCAAACGGAACAGCACCTGGGTCATTACAATATACAACAGGGAAAACGCTGGCTTCCTATATCGACCTGCTGGCTGTACACTGGGTAGGCGCAATTCGGTAGAACAAGTTTCCCTGACAGGTTTGCCATGCGTACGCCGGCTGCAAGTCAGCCGCCAGCAACACAAGCTCTTGTGAGTTTTCATTAATCTATTAATTGGTTTTCGATCACTAAGAGAGCTATTTAAAATTGATCTCAGGTATATGTCAAAATACACATAATATGTTTCGAATGAAATATGCACCCGTTATTTAAGCTGATATAGATTACACCGATAGGGACAGCCCATTATCACGTGACGACAGAGGGAGGCAAAAGCTCAGCGGTCAGTACTAATTATGTTTCACTTGTAGTTACAGTCGGGACTCGTGAGCTGCTTAATATTATATTATGTAATAATGGTTGGGTGAAATGGTCTTGGGAGGTCGGTTGATGCGCACTGCGAGCGTGTCTCCGGTCGCGAGCCGGTGCATCGCCAACTCTACAAATAGCGACGCTTGTGCCAAAATTGGCCGAGCCGTGAACAAAAGATCGATGTGATTGTGCAGCGGCAGGACGTTCGGGTCGACGGCCGCCGGTGCAGGAACGCGCCGGGAGCGAGCGGGCGCGCGGCCGCGGGTGGGCATACGCGGCGGGGGGCGCGGCCGGAAGGGCACAGGGCTCGAGTTCGCAAACCGGTGTGACGAGCTCTCCGCCCGCACCACGCACACCGCGCCTTGTGCCAGCAGCCCCCTGCACTGCCGCCATCCAGTCACTTGCATACGCGACCAGTTTCAACGCACACTTTAAATTAATACTGACTTGAACAACTGTTATATTATGCCAGAACATTATTGGATTACATGATATTATATACAGTGCGTAGCTAGTTTGGACAGCTTCTGCCATTGTTAACTTGCAAATGTATAGCTTGAATGTCTTGACCGAAGTTGCTCACTGGCAAGTACGCGTCTGCTCATAACATTAGCAATAGCTCTCTGAACTTAACTATAAAGTTCTGAATTGTACTGCACCAGTGCATCGCTCGTCATCCGAATTCACCTAATGTATGGGCACAGCCTGCAGCCTATATCGTACGCCAAACCTGAGCGCAACAATGTTTTCATACCGACACTACGCGGCAGACACAGACAAATCGATGACACACCCGGTCAGACCTTTCCATCTAATGAAATGTAGTCGGAACTAGCCGCGATTGCCAGGTGTGGAATACGTTGCGACTACCAGTTGCGCTATCACACGGCACTTCCCTTCCCCAGCGGTGTCTGCCAGTGTAACTCTGCGACAATCTACTTGAGTCGACAATTTAAAAACTCCACGACGTACCTAAATTTTACCTTATGAAGGTCATGTTTTGGCTTCATATCTTAAAAATATAACCTTTCCCCAAGAATATCAGATAAAGTTTATTGCGATGTTCTGGCAATAAACTTTCAAAGACATTGTTACTCCATTCAATCAGATATATGTAGTTTGTCAAGTCATATGTATGTAGCGCTATAATGAGCCTGCAAGATGATGGAGTAGACACGTCGGCTGCCATGAGTACAGGCGCCGCGCCGCCGGTCACCACCGACTCACATCACATAATACATATCACATACCTACATAATAATAAGTAACACGTACGGACGCGCACTATCGACGCGGACACTCACAGTGCGCACACACTGTACCTAGTGGTACAAGTACAACCGAACACAACCACTGAAGGTCGACGAGCTTTCGACGAGCCGACCACGGGGTCGACTGTATACAGTCTTTCTCAGTTAATAAACAAAATATAATTCGATTCATGTCATTGGTTTTTAGCGTCAGCACGGAAGTATCCTAACGTCGCCTGGAATCCGATCGAATGCCGATGTGGCAGTCCTCCGAACTCAAAACACAGTTGAGTTGGGGTTACAATTTGTATCCGACGTAGCAAGAATCTCAGTGTTATCACATTATGGGATGATAATATATTCCGCGTACTGTTGATGCCCGTGGATGTCGGAAACATAGGCGAGGGCTGAAGCTGCATTACGCCACGATAATGCATGCAATGCCGATTACAAATTATAAGAGATTCACAGTTCCGAGTGGATAAGTCGGCTCGAGGCTACGTCGGTCGGTTCGCGGAAAAGGCATCGTTTTGTTTATGCCGTGGCTAGCGGTCATGCGAGCGTTGTCGCGTTGACGCTGCGGGACTCGGCGCCACCAGTATTCTTTCTATTTCGAAAACCTTTTGGGATTAGCACAAAAACATGCGATAAATGCGAAAGTTTGTAAGGATGGATGTATTATGTACGTTTGTTCCCTTTTCTCTTTCACGAAAAAACTACTGAACAGATTTGAATGAAACTTTACAGTAATATTGGTAATACTAGCTTTTGCCCGCGGCTCCGCCCGCGTTATAAAGTTTTTCGGGCTAAAGTTTTCCGTTATAAAAGTCACGCTATATATTTTCCCGGGAGCCTATGTTCTTCCCAGGGTCTCAAACTGTCTCCATACCAAATTTTATCCTAATACGTTGGGTAGTTTTTAAGTTTAACACGTTCGGGCAGACCGATGCAGCGGGGGACTTTGTTTTTATGATATATTTTTGTAGAACTTTTTAAGAGGAACAATCCCGTCATACATTATTGTTGCATAACTTTAACCGTTTACGCAGCGCACGCAACAGAAGCTCTCAAAACTAATAAATTGTCCCCGTTTTTGCATCATGTTTTATTACTGCTCCGCTCCTATTGGTCATAGCGTGAGGATATATAACCTATAGCACTCCAGGAACAAAGGGCTATCCAACACAAAAATATTTTTTCAGTTCGAACCGGTAGTTCCTGAGATTAGCGATTACTGCTCCGCTCCTATTGGGCATAGCGTGATGATATATATATAGCCTATAGCATTCCAGGAACAAAGGGCTATCCAACACAAAAAGAATTATTCAGTTCAAACTCCTAGTTTCTGAGATTAGCCGTTACTGCTCTGCTCCTATTGGTCATAGCGTGATGATATATAGCCTATAGCACTCCACGAACAAAAGGCTATCCAACGCAAAAGAATTTTTCAGTTTGGACCGGTAGTTCCTGAGATTAGCCATTACTGCTCCGCTCCTATTGGGTATAGCGTGATGATATATAGCCTATAGCACTCCACGAACAAAGGGCTATCCAACGCAAAAAGAATTTTTCAGTTCGGACCGATAGTTCCTGAGATTAGGCATTACTGCTCCGCTCCTATTGGTTATAGCGTGATGATATATAGCCTATAGCACTCCACGAACATAGGGCTATCCAACGCAAAAAGAATTTTTCAGTTTGGACCGGTAGTTCCTGAGATTAGCCATTACTGCTCCGCTCCTATTGGATATAGCGTGATGATATATAGCCTATAGCACTCCACGAACAAAGGGCTATCCAACGCAAAAATAATTTTTCAGTTCGGACCGATAGTTCCTGAGATTAGGCATTACTGCTCCGCTCCTATTGGGTATAGCGTGATGATATATAGCCTATAGCACTCCACGAACATAGGGCTATCCAACGCAAAAAGAATTTTTCAGTTTGGACCAGTAGTTCCTGAGATTAGCGCGTTCAAACAAACAAACAAACAAACAAACAAACAAACAAACAAACAAACTCTTCAGCTTTATATAATAGTATAGATATCAGAATAACATATAGGCTACAATTTATAATGAATTTGTGTAATTTCGTCATAACGATACATATCAAGTAAGTCGAAAAATGCTATCTTGGCATACGCTGCCTAAACCGTTGGAGTTAGACGAAGATGATTACCGTGGGATTGTCAGTGTTAAATAGTTCTAAATAAAAGTCCGCGACAACATAATATATCTACCTTGTATGTGGAAGCCACTATGACAAACGTAGTGAGCCATAAATGTAATTAAATCTGATACTTTTTTATCGGGACTTTTATCCCGGAAAACTCCTTCACGCGGGCGAAGCCGCGAGCTAAAGCTAGTAGTGTATATATTATCAAAATATTTATTTTCTCTAAATTAAACGTAGCTTGTGACGATTTTTTATAGTCGTAAAGATACAGGTTACCAATTCTATTATCAGTATATACCTATAAAAATAAAATGATATCAAAGTTTATAATAAATTAATCAATATTTTATTGTCATTCAAATCATATATTTAGGATTCTTTAATAGGATAAAAAGTCATAAAATTAGTCAAAAGATTGTCAATGAATATAATGTACAGAACGGAAGTATCTACAACGTGTTGATCTATGGAAACCCGAAAAGCTTTTACGTAGTGTTCCTGCGCCGGCGCGGAGGCACGTTTACAGCATAACGCGTGAGGCCGTTGTTAGTTGTATATGCGGTGTCGGCATATTGGACTGCTTGCACTGATGTCCCAAGCACATCACTTGTAAGCGCAGCGAGGCGCGGCGCAGAGCCGTGTTGCGATGCGGATACTATAATAACTTGGTTCTGGTGGGACGTGCAAGCTCTTGTTATTGCGATATGTTTATAATTTGGTGACAATAAATAGCTATCGTTATCAAGAGGCGGCGCCCAGGATTACAGCGGTAAAGCCCCGGCGCCAGTGTCACACGCTCGTTCCTCGTTCGTCTCCTCTCTGTGGAGGGTCTGTTGCGAGGGTGTTGCACCGGACGGGCGCAATATATAGTCGCGTGACGCGGACGCACCGCACTGTCTGTGTCTTTCGAATACCAGAACAAATGCATCACCACGAGCTGCCGAATTAAATGCCCTATTAAGTTCTCATGACCCATATTACTCGTGCGGAAGTAGGTTACCATAAGTTTTGTTGTCACGGTTATATCGCTGACCTGATTTTATTTTTCGTTACGGCGATAGTTAAAAATAGTATAAGTACACACCAAGTCACGGGCACTTCTGGACCACTAGTAGAAGGAGCCCACATGATTATTAATAGTTTGTTTATGATTATGGGTAATGATCACTTTTCTATTCCTCAAGAAAATTGGCGCCGTGCAATATCCATGGAACAGACCGTGCTACAGCACTCGGTAAGAAGTAGCTGCGGCGAATGAACAGAGAGCATTACGCTGTACAATTATTTTACACACTACGCGACGACCATCCGGGCCACTAAAGTATACACAATACTTTGTAATTCAAGGTTTTGGATGGTGTTTCTGATGTTTATGGGCGGTCGTATCGCTTACCATCAGGCGAACGACTAGCTCGAATCGTCATTCAATGCAATAAAAAAACAAAAAAAACGTAATTACATGCCTGAGAGTGATGCTCCATGCAAACATTTACGTCGCGCGTGTGGGAGATTATTGCTTTGGACACTATTTAATCACATTTAGAATCTACATCAGCATCATGAGCAAGCAATAAATAACACGACAAATATTATAGTAACAAAATTAGGGCGCTGGACGTGTAATGTGCATTTCAAACATAACGTAATGACATAATAATATTTAATGACTTCACACGTAATATGATGTCGTCTAAATGTGGCATTATGTTCATTGAACATATTATTATTGTGCAGGCGCAGGTGTGCGCTCGCGCTGCGTCGGTCGCCGTCTCACTCGCTACTGTAGTTGCAGCAACAGCAACGGACGCAAGCGCCTACAGCAGTGCGAAATTATTGTGCTCGAGACCGATGTCACTGGCGTCTATTAATACACACATTGCAAAATGCTTTATCGAATGACGCGACTACGATGCACCAGGCACAGGCGGCGCGGCGCGAGAATACTTCAAATGTAAATACGTAATAATAATGTTGGTTGTTTAAACGCACCGTCGGAGGACATTGGCGGGAGCGCAAGTTTCGTAGTGTTTGTGGTACACATATGAGGCGGTCGAATTGTGCCACGACTGATAATTAGGATCCCCGCGTAGGGCGCGACAGGCGCGCACGTTACTCACCGCGCAGTCTCTCATGCGTCACACTCGTCACTCGGCAGGCGTGCTCTCTCGCTGCACTGCACAGTCTCCACTGCACTGAACTCGCGCATGCAACAGACAAGCGGCTGTCTGCGCGTCTGCTTTAAGCGATACTAAATTAGAATCGTCCGGAAAACACCGCTATCGCAAAGGAAACCAAATATCGCTGTTTATCTGATAACATATTATTACGAACATCAAACTGTTTTATATAGATACCATATGCGCGAAAAGTTAATTACTGTTACGCATCTCGGTGTCGCTAGTAGTCGGGGCACGGCGACTGCACGGTATTACTGCACTGTAGGTCCAGTCACCGACCTGCGGTAATGTCAAATCGTCGCGACTTGCGATGTTTGCGCGGAGACGTGAAAGGACGCGCAGTGAAAGCGGCCCTCCGAGCGCTGACCCACGAGCCCCTCAGCCCTCGCGCTGCATTTGGTATATTGTAAACATTGCAATATGTAAGTTACTGTAGACGTGGCAAACGGTACAGCGAGCTGCAACAGGCTTTGCGTCGATACAACCTTAACAACACGTGCCCGAAATTAATTCGATAAGTGCAGCTAGCCCTCGTCGGTGAAGCCCTTTGAAAGGCGGCGGCTGCACCACTGAGGATACCTAGAGCTTCGGTGGCACAAAGCGCCTTCGGGGACGCAAGCACTATCTTGCATAGCAAAAACGCTCAGTATTGATTGTGTACAGACTCGTACACTTCGCTCTGCTTTATTAAACCTGTCGTTAAGGGTGGTGGAATTACTCGCCATCGGGTGACCCACATGCTAGTCTGCGGGCATTCTGCTACTGCTATAAAAAAGTAATAAATTGCTTTACGATATCCCGAGATAGCTCAGTGTACGGTGTGGGGTTTAGTCAGAAAACAAATTCCGAGTCGCGGCGCATTCTCGAGCGGTGCGCGGCGCTGTGCGCTCGCTGCCCAGCTTACACTTTATAGTCAAAGTGGCGCGGAAGCACCAAGGCATCACGCGCGCAGGTATCACAGAGCTAATCCATCATTAATACGAAATCGAATTATGAGCGTTCGATAGCTAATAGAAATGTGAGATTCGTACATATTTGTTTTAGATTTGAATTTGCGAGCGAAGGACTCTCGTGGTCCAGGCGCGAGACGATAATACCCTCTGTGGAAAGTGGGAACAGCACAATGTCTATACTGTTATCGGGTAATGTTATATTAATATGAAAATTGTTATTACCGTTGATCCAATACTAAACCCAATCGAAAGGGAAAGGAGCGTGGTGAAACAATACGGACAGAATGTATCTCGCCGCGCTGTCACCGCTTGATCTGCCGACACTCTAATACTATCACTGAGCAACAATTGAAGCGCAACAAGAGACGCTCGACATGCCTGATGACGCGGGAAATTACGCGTGCTTATTTAAATATTATGTACAGATATTAGGAGCTATCCATAAATTCCATCTGCGTTAAGAGAGCAAGAGGGAACAACGAAGTGTGATATTATTTGAAAAGAGGGCGAGGGTTATAAGCTTCGCTCAGTGCTGGGTGTAATATTGGAAAACATTTGACGTTACACCAAAAGGCTAGAAATAGATTACTGTGTATCGCAATTCCTTACCGGCCATGGTAATTTTAAGAGTAAACTGTTCTCATTTAGGCTGGTTGATTCTCCTGCGTGCCCATGCTCTACACCTGGTTACGAGGTTGAACAATCTGCTCATCACGTACTTTGGGAGTGTGGTCTCTGGCATGAAGAGCGCAACATCATGTTAAACAGTATGCAAATAACATCTGGGGTTGTATACTACATGGACCTTATTGAGACTAGACGGAATTTCCGTGCTTTCCGGCGTTTTTGCCATGCCTATTGTAATCAAATCTAACAGCTCATGTGATAGGACCCTTTCATTTAATTTTATCCATGGTGCTTTATAACTAGCTTATCTAGTTGTAAACGTCCCTATCCTTGAGGTTAAATCGCCTCCTTACATCATGATTTTGTCACCCGCATTGCTCTGGAGGGAAGTGGACAATTAATATTTCCAACTCCTCCCTATCTTTCTATTTGATTAATTTCGTTGCGGGATAATGACATATTAGTTTTCCCTGAGACTCGCCGAGCTTCACTGCTCGGTGTCATAAAATGCGTGCCACTGCTGATCCTGGCTTATAGGAGTTGTAGTGGTGGGTGTGAGGGCGGGAAAGTCTCGTTACACCAAAGGGGGGGGGGGGGGGTGTTGTGTTCACAAATATGACAAGGACGAATAAATCAATAGGGCTCAATAAATCATGAAATTTGTGTGTCGTATATATGGATGGCCCTTTACTAACCAAAAGTTCCGCGTCGTTGCGCTTTATGGTTGGTTACATGTTCAGTATTTTATCGCGTAACAAATGTATTATGTTCTGAACATGGGTTGTTTTCGTATAACGGCAAGCAACAGAATGACCTGATGATGTGCAATGTGTACGTCACTATGCCTGACCATTTACAACCACAGTGGCGCGTCTGCTTGTCATCGTCCCCAGGGAAAGGTTCTGGTGTGGCCGAGTGTATCTTTGTGGTGCTGATGAGAGACAGCAGCAGACCGCCGCCTGCGCTTGCGCACGGGCTACCTGGGGAACGCGGCATCACTCACGAGTTACGACGCGACGCGATGGACGGATTGCGCGGAACGTTATCAACACCGGCCGTAATCTACTTATTGATATCTAAATTAAATCAAAACACGCATATTAAATTATTGTTATCACAAGGCATCAGCAGGCGGTCGATAGCATCGGCGCGGGCGCGGCCACGGTTGTAGCCACGCAGGTGTCACACACTCCCTACAAACTGGATGTCGCAGGGGAAATATGGTATGGACACTTAACTGTTAATATTAACCGTTTAAATGTTCGCATAATTTTTTGAATGTTTATAAATTATAGGCATAGATACCTATTTGCGGATTTATATTCCCGTTAATGATATTATCTAGACCGAGTCCCCTCTACCACAAGTGCAATGCGAACACAAGCCCGGCGACACGGACTCGTTTTACGACTGTGACGTGGCGGCCGCTATATCTATAGCGCGAATAAATAAAGGTTTTCATTAATTTGTAGCGCTGTGGGCACTCGCCGCGCAGTGTCCGTGCCGTGTGGCGCAGTGTGTTTATAGATCACGACTCAGTGGCAACAGGATGAGCACGAGCGTTGATTTGAGGTTGGTGATTGACGCGATCCGTTCATGTAATGTTGTAATGTAGGTATCAGTTACAAAGTTACTTAACCATTAGTGAGTACAGAAACACAACTGTCCAAGTAGTTTATTTCAAGACGATAGGCGGTATATAATGAATCATACTATACCACTATAACCACGATATAACATTTCGTTTTGCTGCCGATAATTATCCGTACTTTTTGTCGTTGACGTCCAGTCCGTGAGTCGTAGCGCGAAATACAAAATATACAGTAATTAATATTTAGTAAAATTTTACAAATAATCAAAAATATTTTACAAAAGTCATTAATTAATTGTACTTGATAATAATAACCTTCAAGAAAGAGGTAACAAAATATCACAAGAGCACTAAATTCCTAAGACGAAGATCACAGGGCGCACATCTGTCGACAGAATGGCCCGGCGCGGCACGTCGATTACCACTCCTTATGTAGGGATCGGTCTTTTACAGTCAAAAAGTACTGTGCTCTATTATGTACTCACAGCTGATACAATAATAATTATAATAATTTAGTACAATGACGGCTGCAAAGTGAAGAGCAATTTAATTTTCGCTAGACATGTATTTGTGAAAATATGTTATTATGAAATCGTTGCCTCTGTACGATTTCACGGTGACTATAACATAAGAATAGTTTTATATTTTTTGTGAATTAGATTCAAGCAGGACTTTGTTCAATTTGACTATCAAACTGAACAAAAGCCTGCTTAGTCGCTTCAACCATTATAAACATTAAAAACGTTCGGTTCAGTCGTCAGCGCCGCTCCGTGTGGGGCGCGAGTGTTTGCTCACGTTAAATGAATGAGGACTGAGATAGTTTCGTGGTAGCGATATTAATATGATAATAGAGTTTATGTAACACGTATCATCGGAGTTTTGTCAATAACGCCGTTTCCGGTTTACGGTGACGTAACGCTGTTGCATATGTATTTGTTTCAGAATCGTAGGTTTCTATTTTAGCGAGCGCGCGACCCGCCGCGATGACACGCGCCGCGTCGCGAGCCTATCCGCGTACACCGTGTCTGACACTACTTTAGGTCAATTCATTAAACATACACGTATTGTTTAAAGAATACTGGGACTCCGCCCCAGAGCACACGTGGAATTTTGCAAGTTATAGGTAAAATATGTACTGTGTGATATTATAATAAAAAAAATATCATGCACATTATCAGCAACAGGAAAGATCGTATCTGCAATCCGCATAGTCTAAGTGTGAACTGCATCGTGTGGCGACCCCGCGCTAGTGCTCTGCTTGCGGTGCGATCGCTGTTCCCATCGACTGAGCTACAGGATGCAGCACGTTGTCCGCGCACATAATGACACAGTGCAGTGAGCGCAGGCGGAGTAGCGAGACAACATTTCATATAGATTGAACGTGGTGCGTGTAAACAGTTTCACTGCGGTGCGCTGAGGGTGGCGGCGAGGGTGGCGGGGAGTGGCGGCGGGAGAAACCAGCGCGTTTCACGAGCAGACCGCAGCGCTCGCGGGACATTTTTAGCGAACACGGAACATTCACTGAAATACTCAATGTTCGCGAATTTATCTGTGGAAGACCACGGTCCAGCCGGTTACGAATGGAATGCCTGTACCAATTAACTTCGTTGTTTTACATAAAACCGACGGAAACCCAGGCTAAACTAATGCATTACTGACGGTCAGAGAGTTTACACTTAATCACAACGTAAAATTCTTAATTTCTTTAAACATTCTGGGTATATGAAATTCATCGTCGCAGTGGTTTAGCATCAGGCGAAAGATCTCTCATTTGCCAATTGAATGCTGTAAGAAACTACAGCGGAAAGACATCTACTAGCCTGATAAAGATGTAAAACAATACAAAACTATTACCTACGATAAAAGACAACAACGGAAAAATAAATCTACATTTCAATTCACATGTCCATGAGTTATTTCCAGTTTATACCATGGCCTACATTTTTGTGGAGAGTTTACTTAACAAACCTGAAGCTTTACCTAACAAAATGTTATTTACAAGTTATAACTACTCTGAGGTGTGTTAAAAACCATTTGTAACCGAACGTAAAGAAGTTTTCGAAAAGAACAAATTGTTACATATTATCTTTGTACCAATGACTAAACGATTGGTTAACTAACGCTTCTTACAAATAGCATAATATATTGTTATCGTTTACAGACGGCCTGAATTCATCGGCTAATAAAAATAATATAAATCTTATCTCACGTTCCAGGACGCTACACTAGACGAGCTTCGCTCCTGCCGTGATAGCATTTATTTTTGAGAGCATGCAGCGTATTACAACTCTTATTCATTTGTCGTGATATATGGTGCCAGGCGTATACGTGGCATGCGTACATGGTTCCGTATTGTGGTGAACAAAACCTGCTCTGTCCTGCGCTACGTTCCGTGGCCCTCAACAAGCTTAATCAACATTAGATTAGTTCTCTTCTTAATATATGCGAGCCAACCGTTACCAAGTGATGGGTACTAGTTACAATGCACACACAAACAAAATATATGACCTAGTTCAGTGCAGGGACGAAGACTGATAACGTGCCGTGATATGTTATCCGACATACAAGAGATAAAATAAAATATAGCTGTGTTACGTGCAGATCGTGGCCGAGGCGCCGCGAAAGGGCCAGCGACACCAGGTGAAACGTAAAGGGCGGCTTGTTTAAATAAATTTCAAAACTTACGATAAAGTATTATTTTCTTAGGGCAATACTTCTACTACTAAATAAGGTTTACAGACAACTAGCATTTGATTTTCCGCGCCGCTTGTTAACCCATACACCTGGTATTAATTCAATATGAATTGCGTCATTGGTATTGACAATACATTTTCACTGAAAATATTTGCTAATAAATAAAAAATTGTGACGTTAACAGTAAACAAGTGTTTTACATGTTACAATAATATTGACACAGCGTGTGGTGTCGCGGGGACGGCGCGCAGGTGTTGCTCGGCACTCCGCGCTCCGCACCAACTCCGTCTATAACAACTGCCTTACAAGCGGCTTCAATGATAGTTGACACCAGCGTCCAGCGTCGTGGAAAAAATCCTCAGAACTACAAACAATCCTAACTTTACCTCAATAAAACGCGTGTTGATAAAATTTTTAGAATCGGCTAAAATATTCTTCCTATCCATAACGGAATAATAAAAAAATATAGCGCACTAGATTTTAATCGCGTGATAGACCTTTTTTTTTAAATAATAGCCTATTGTGTACTTTGACGTGATAAAGCCTTCGATGTTATAGTAATCCTGGACAAGGAACCATACCTATGCCAAACTGCATCTAAATCTGTTCAGTAGTGTCAACGTTAACTTTTAAACCCACAGACAATTACGGCTTAGCGACGTCACAAACTATGCATTTAACACCCTTTCGTTAGATAAGTTAAATATTATTTTTTGACTATCACGTGTAGATAAAATCTGTACTAATTAATTTACTTTATTTGAGTGCGTTTAATCAAATACACAGGTAATAGGTATTAAGTGTTATCACCACTTAATTTAATGTTTTTATTTACGAAGGTGTAAAGTCATTCATATTCGCTGTAGTCACCTTCATAATTACAAATATATCCGGGTTTGAATTAGTATATACAATGTATACATATTATACGTTATACATATTCATAATATTACAACAACATTTATATGGTTCAAACTTTAAAGATTCACATACATCCTGCTCCAAATTGAGGGTACACAGAACCGCATGAGCGGAAGCGACGCATGCGCACGCGCACCAATACTCATTGCAACGTCGTGACCAGCTGATATCACGAGTACCTGACACGGATCCTCTGTTTGAGGATCCCACCTCCATTGTCCATACTTCCATAGTTATTTGAATGCGAAAATAACCCTGTTTGTTACGCTTTCATCGCTGAACTACGAAACTAATTTCAATAAAATTTGGTTTCGGGAAAATATGCCGGGACTTTTATCCCAGAAAAACCTCTTCATAAAATAATAATTTATATTCCCTCTCCGCTTCCCTCTGTAGCAAACAACAGAAGCAATGATAAAACGACGAGGAAAGTAATTAGCTTCAGGTAGCAAAGTATTTACAGCTGAAACAGCATATAATTCCCACAGACGATACTATTACATCTATTATAATAGATACTTTGTTTTATTGATGATGTAGTATACACTAACATGGTACCAATTAGAACCAAATGTTCATTAGAACATTGAATCGAATTCATAAACACTATTCTATATTGCATATTATTAAGGGACGTATGGTTTGAATAAACCGAAAGAACAAGAGTCATTAGAAGGAAAACATTCTTCCCGCTAGAAGGGCCCTGCTGGGTACTTTTCCGGGGCAGACACTTAGCAAGCAACTGGTAATATGCCAGCCTAACGAAATCACTGCATAGTTCCAAAGCCATCTATTAAAAAACTGATTAAAATACTTGAATATTTTAAAAAGGACTACAATACTAATTTGTTAATAGTCTTTTATATTCCTTTCAAAAATAGTAATGTAAGTGTAACTAAAATAATATAACATTTCTGCCGCTATACAGATATTAAATTTGCGTGCTGTTATCTCCTATAACTGAAGAAGCATGTCACTCAGCAGGTTTCGAAAATGTTATACCATTGTTTTTATAATACTCGTGTACTACTCGTTGGAAATCTTTAAATAAAAAAACAAGGGACCAAATCGCCGAAATAACAAGCAAACTATAATTATTGCAAGACGGTCTACACGTATGGCAAATTCTATCTAAATACGTTTAGCAGTTTCTATGATTATTTCTTCCAACATCTAAACATTAAAAAAAAATTCATTTATAATACGAGTTATTTTACATCTTGTAATATAATGAAAAAATATTATCGTTGTTTAAGTAAACATTTTAGTTAACAAACATTATTATATGACATCGTCTCTTAAAGTGACCATTTAATGTCCGTAAATTCCACTGTTAATGATTACAGTTTATAAAAACACAGCGTCAACTTGTTGTCTCTAGCGTTCGGTCTAGTGTTTTGTGAAGTACCCTCCACGCGTAAAAACTGCGCCAGTTCACTTAATAATAACGTCGCTAAAACTCTCGATGAGCTGTAAACATTGTTGTAGCCCATCTGTTTTACTGGGGAGTGTGGCGCGCGGCCGTCGGCGGCGAATAATGTCACGTCTGCTCCATAATCATTTAAATTTAACTGCTGTATAAAGGAGATGGCAATGCGCAGTGGGAGAGATGACGCGCTGTGTCCTTCACACCCCGCGATCTGCGTACACACGACACATATCAAGTGGAACTCTTCTATGCAACTTACCACCAGTTATGAATCTATGTTTCTTATATTTCTACACGCACTTTTAGAGCTCAATTTGAAAGGCTTTGTAGATAATGTAATTAGAAATGACTGGGCATTATAGAACTAATCGGATCTTGCGTTACGATTGCACGTCAAAGTTTTGGATGGTGTCGGTGATTACAAGCACACGCGGGTCTCGTTCGTGGTCGACTGGATTAGTCATCGAGTTCTTAGTTATTAAAATGACGCAAGTTATAAACAATTTCTCAGTCCGGTTTCAAAAACGCTTTGTAAGTTGAGTACAACCCTATTAAATTATCATTGGTATCGTACTTATCGCGGCGGCTGTATGACGCACAGCCTAGAAAACCCAAGAATCAGTGATCAGATCTGAAGCACTCGTTTAAGTATTTTTGAAAAGCAATGTGACACGTCCCATCGTCAGACCCCTGGTGGTGGGTATCAACAGACAGAGCCGAGGGTAATACGCCAGCACGACCTAGACTAGACCTAGACTTTCCCAGACATAGACATACCAAAAGTCGAATCTTACGATATGGTTGTACGCTCTTGTATGTCAGTAGCAGTGACGCCAGTTCGCACGGCGCGGCTGCAGACAAGCGTCAGCTGCACCACTCACTGCTCCGGAGGGTTTTACGACGTGTTTACGCGACACATTAAATCTGCTAATGTGTTTTTGATACTGATAGCGACGAGCGGTGTGCCGTGCGACGTACACGGTGTGTAGGTACCGACACACTCGGCCACACCAGCACGCCGGCCGCATTCCTTGACGTCACTCACTGCTCTAGGATCGCACATAACTGTTCTGCATAATACGGTAATCAGCATTCTAACGAGGTGCTTTAGTTTACATCGCACGGGGCGCGGGGCGCGGTAGGACGGCGGTGGGGGCTCCTCACTGCGCTGTAATGGCAGGCCGTACATTCGCCGACTTGCACTATTTAGGAGCGGCTTTAAAGCTCTGCCTGCGCTCGCGCCGTTTGCTGTTACTCGAACAATGCGACCGACCGTCGTGAAAGGGAGTGTTGCTAGGCGGCGTGGGGTGTGGCGGGGGCGGGCGCGGGGTCGGTGCAGGACGCAGAGATTCGCCGGGGATGGTGGTGCGTCGTCTCCTGGGAGCTCACCTTGTTCTGTGCCGGTCTAGAGTTGGCGGGGTGGCGGTGCGGGCCGCGGCGGGCGCGGGCTCATGTCGCGACTCGCGGTCGACGACCCGTCAGTGCGCCGCGTAACTGTACAACACACACTGAACACTGGTCACGGCGCGCACGCGACGACACTAGCACTCTAACACCACTGCTCGGCAGCACGGCGCGGGGCGGACTGGCCCCGAGCGGCGGCGCAGCGTGCGCCTGCGGCCTTGACCGCCCCCCGGCCCGCGCCGCGCCGGGCCCCGCCGTCCGCGCTCCGCCGCGCCCCACGACGCATCCGCGCCACTCGCCGAGATGAACCGCCCGCCACCGCCGCGGGCGCAGGTACCCACAGCGCCGCGACCCAAGCTCGGTACCGTTAGATAATGCCCGCGACGACTGTTGTCGTGCCCGGTAGCTGCTCAGCGCCCACTTTGTTGTCACATACACTTAATTTTAAGATTGTTTATGTGGCTTGACATGAGATTAATTGTAGTGTGTTTGTTAATATCAACGCGGCGTCCAGGTGTGTCGCGGGTGGGACGCGGGTGTGGCGCGGAGCGGGCGACCCACTTATGTCGCGCGCCACATAGAATCTGGCGCAGTGTCCGCGACTCAACTCGCCGGTGCGACGCTTCGCTCACATCGCCGAGCAGAAAGCACCGAGCGGCAGCACGAGGAAGTGCCGGCGGCGGTTGCGTGCCGACGGACTTTCCGCGCACGAACAACATTAGCGAGTCGACGCTGAACGTTCGAGAGACGGCGACATTCTAACGCGACCTTACGCCACGTCATCGCGCTGAGGTCGCGCCGAACTCCCGCTATGACGTCACGCGCCGCTCACACATTGCATATTACTAAGCACTAGACTCTGACCCAGAAATACAGCTCCCAGAAAATTACCTCATGGACAACGAAAGAAACCAAAAATTAAATGGTGAAAGTTGATCCATAGATAGCTATTGATTTACTTGAAATAATTTTCGATGGACCCCGCCCAGTGGTGTGCACGTCTGCCCCCGCGACAAGGGATAGTGGAGCGTTGACGGAGCGCAGAACTGGTGGTGAGGGTAATGGAAACATTGCCAGCTCTTATTAAATTCACATTATGATTAGAGAAAAGAGTACCCGCGGTGCCCACGCGAGCGGCTACCCGTTTCGGCGCGGCGTATGTAGCGCAGCGCGAGCTGAGCGTGACGGGTGCAGATGGAGCGGAACATCGCGGGACGCAGCGGCATGTGGCACACATACGCCACTCGCCGCGCCTCTATAGCAGTCAGCACATACAGTGTACTGAATTACTGAACCTAAGAGTTCACCGAGTGTCAAACACATAATAGTTACATCACACTAAGATAACTTACGGGAATGACGTTTCAGACCTACGACTCCTCAGTGCCGAGACAAATCTTTGCCGTCAAACATCACCTGGACCTTAATAGCAGCCAGCTCGGACGGGGTGTTATTCGTTATCGCGAAGGTGGCAACAACCACAGTCACATCCGAGGTTGGCGCGTTCTTTCTAAGCTTGTCAGTTACGGTCAGATGAGCTATTAGATCGTGATCCTGGTTTGAAGGAAAGGTAGTGCGACGGCATTTGCGTGCGGTATGGATGCGTCACGACTCCCGCGCCGCACGCCGCACGCCCCTTGGCCTACTGCACTTCGCCGAGCACGAGAATACGATTATTAATACGTGTTTATTTCCACAGCCGCCCTCCCTCCGCGCCGCCCCTCTTCACTGCTCCGTGGTTATTTGAAAGTGATTATGTCAGTTACATGAAGGCACACATCAAAATAGCATGACCAACCATGAGGTATGTGCAGACTATGAGCCGTGCATTAGTAAAACTTACTCATAAAGCAGGCAAATCGCTCAGGTGCAGGTCGGAATGGTCTGTATGTCCATATGAACACATCATATGGACATACAGTTTCCACGTTCCCCAGGACTTTGCATTACAAAGTTCCGCATGGCTCTCTCCTGCACTCATCACCGTGACACATTATAATATGTTAAGTATCATATTGCGCGGACGACATTCGTGCCAACGCAGTCGAGCACTCTCTAGTCGCGAGGGTTTCACACATCGGAGAATATGGGAGGCGCTACAACCTGGGTGTTTCTCTTGATCAATAGAGCTCGCAGACAATTTAAACAAAAATTAAATTTAATAAACTAACTTAATTTTTTAACCCGACTCCAAAGGAAGAAGGTTTATCTAGTTGTCGTATTTTTTTATGTTTGTTTAGCGATAAGTTTCTACCCCATGACCTAATTGAAATTATTATTTTTGAGTTAGATTTCGTATTGTCTATTCGTACCTTGAACATCGAAGATGCAGAGGGGAACTCCTAATCATATAGGGTTTTGATGACTCTTTGTTTGTTGGGTTCAATTATATATATTTTATAACTAAAAAAAAAAGAAAAAAAATTATAAATTTTCATCAAAAGAATAAAATACTCCAGAAATCACTACAATTCAAATTATACATTTTTACACACACAAGCAATCTTCTTCCCAATTCGTGTTTTTATGTTCATGTGCATATTCAATATTGTTTTGGTGTCAGTCAGCTAAGTTGCGTAATAAAAAAATATATAAAAACGACGTACAAATGAAATTAGGCTCCAGCCCAAAAAAAAATTATATGTATATAAACAAGGAGATGAATAATTGGAAATAAGATTATATTCTTAGTGTGTGTAGTTTAATTATTGTTTGGATTTGAATGATTTTATGTTACACTAGTTATTGCTTGCGGCTCTGACCGCGTGAACAAGGTTTTCCGAGATGAAAGTACCATTCTATGTATATTTTCCCCAAATAAAAAGTAGCCGACACTCAGGAGTATAGTAGGTAGTAGCTCACTATTAGTAAAAAAAAATAATAATATCGGTTAAGTAGTTTCTAAAATTTAGGGCGATGAAACAAACTATTCAGCTTTATATTACATTAGTATGAATAAACGTTGGTTTCATCGTGCATAAATTAAAGCTTTTTGTTTTTAAATGTTCTACATTACGTAAAACTACATGTTTACATTGCAATTTCCTTAAAAAAGTAGTTGAGATGCATGTAGTGGGTCGGTCCGCGGCGGCTAGTGTCCGCTGCGTAGATACGCGGCGGCCGTCCTCCCGCGCGACCTATATACTAATTATAGGCGCTGAATAACACGAACACACACACGTACACTCGCTCTCCATTAACCACCGCCGGCGCTTCCTATGTGTCGGATAGTAAACAGAGAGCGGCGCGTGCACATCGCCCACGCCCGCCGATGTTTGTTTGCGAAAATGCGGCGCGGGTGTGCAGCTGTGACGACACACACTGCTTCTTACAGTTCTACACGACATGACTACAGTTACCCGGCCACGGGAGCACGTTGCTCTCTATAGCACAACATTCTGGGTGGGTTACTAACTGGTAATGACCTACCCACCGCTTCTACTATTGCGCGTTTATTAATTATATCTTAGGAGAACCAATAGATAATAGCTTAATAACTATAGATTATTGGAACCCTTTGACTACACGAAGTGCAGATGCAACTGTTACTTCACCTCAGTGTTATGTGAAAGAGCGGTTCCCAATATAAACTTATTCTCCTTAGGAATCGCAAGTAACGTATCATCACGCCCTGTTTATGACTACAGTTAGTACTGTATATATTGTATATTATACCGACAATATAGCGGCTACATTATATATCACATCCAACTAGGCTATAGAAGCGAAGAGTTAAATTTGTCAAAAGTGAACCCGAAGCACCGCACTTTCCATAGTTACTCAACATATCTCACGGTGTTCACAGTATAACAGAAATCAAAATAACTACAAGCAAATTAGTCTAAACTGTAAAGTCAACCATCATTTATATACATATAATGCGTAGGTAATGCGACTTTAAACGTTTATAGAATTGATAAATAATACGTACCTGACCACATAATAATATATTATTTTGAAACCACAACATAAATAGGTATTAATTAAAATTATAATCACGGACTCAGGTCGAGGTTTGAGGATAAACAAATGTAGGGAATATTGTAAATTACATTTTAGGTAACAAATACCTAATTCGTCAAGCAGAGTAGCAGCTGTGTGTACATACCTATACATTACTCAGATTATCAGTTTAATAACTGGACAAACGTTATTCTACTCGTTAAGTGTCACTCGGTAGTCGGTATCGTTGTGCCAGCTTTAAATCAGAAAAATATCATAATACTTAATAATTTACTTCTAACATTAACAAATCGAGAAAATTGCTGAACATGAAGCAAATTCTCGAGTTACCCTGAAGTAGGTATACATACATGCACGCAAACATGTATTTTTACGTCACTTCCAAAAGTTTAGAGAAAGACACCGCGCTGTGTGTAAAAGGGACAACAATAAGGGACCAAAGCGGCATCGCGCAGGGACGCTTCCGCACCGCTATCTTAGTGCAACAAAAAACCTCAGGTCCGTTTCTCATAGTGACAGAACTCGGTGCAGTGATTGTTAATAATTACAGTTCTGCGTGGTGTTCTGTCGAGTGCGGTCACACGTGGCCCCATCACAGTGGGAACAAGCTGCTCGGTACTCATATGTGTGCAAGCGCACGCGCGCGATGATCCCGACAGGACCTTCAATTAACTCATTGTAAACTAATTTGGTAACGCGTGTCCGTGAGCGGATATCGACGAATGTCATAACATAACATATTTTAATTATAGAGTATATTCAAACTATAAATTATGATTATTGCATCATCATCTCGACGTTTTTATATGCTTATAACAAATAATCGAAAAAATTTTTAAATGTGTTTTATTTTTAACATAGTTTTGGTAAACCACTAACATTGGTTATTATGAAAACCTCCGTTTTAAGTGTGGCGTGCCCGTGTTAGGAGCTTTCATATGACGTGGGCATGACGCGTCGCGGGGAGCATACGACTATCTTGTATCAGCGACCCTATATAGCACGTAAAGGTCACAAGTAACATTTCAGGAAGTACATACGATACCAACAATGTTCACTCAAATTACAAACATGTATGTTAAGTTCAACTTTTCAGGACATTCATTGCCCGTTGTTCCTGAAGGCACGTCGTCTACAGTAGTACGCGTAGAGCGCTCTCCTCAGTCCTCTGTACTGAAGTTATTACTTACCCAGCAATGTAAAGCGATGTCGAAGATTGCACAACTATCGCAAAGTTGTGCGTAAACAAAAACACAATGCCATATGTTGGCACAATCGGAGTTTTGGCAGCAAATATTGTACGAATTGCGCCATCGCGTAACTTCATTGCGTAGGGTTTTTACAACATAATATGCATTTTTTTTATACAAACGGTAAATTCATGATTTACCACAAGATTTCCTAATATTCCATCAATGTATTAAAACTCCATGATGATGATATCACTTTTAATATGTTTAAAAAAGTGTAAATTACTGTCACTTGAGTTTAGATAAAATTGACTGAAATTAGAAATATCAGAGTGTGGCTCGCGTTTAAATCTTTTTAAGGGTGAGTAATGTCGGCGCGTGACACCGCCCCCGCCCCCGCGCCCGCACGCTGCACACTCCGCCCCCCGTCAGCTGATAAGGAGAGCGCGCCGTTCACTACATACTATTACAATCGCACTAAATAGTTATGGAATAGTATCGCGAGTAGATTGTCCCAATAGTAGAATTAGGGAAGAGTCAGTTGGAGCTTGGATTTAAGACTCCTACACATAACAACCCTACCCCACCACCCCTGCATAGATAAAAGTCGAGCTTCGTCGTCTCACGTAAGGACTTTTTTTCAGTAACAGCGGAGTGGAACTAACCGTATTTGTCACCGTTGTGTGTGCATGCTTAGTATTTTTTAATCTATATCTATATTCTATAGTACCTCCGAAAATTTAAATATGTGCAACCCTTTGCGTGCTTCTCTCAAGTTAATAAAAAAATTAAAAAAACACGCTTTTATTGCTAATCGAACTAAAAAGGAGAAAATAATTTCTAAGTACAAAGAATTTATATTACAGTAGTAGAAGGTTGAAGGATCAATCATAGTTAAGTACCTCAAAATAAAATTATAATAAACTTGAAGTTATTAACAGAATAATTTAACTCAGAGTAAAAAGCGTGGGGTGCTTGATATAGTATGTATTATAATCATTCTATTGGCTACTATCTATAAGAGGAGAATTATGAAAACTTAGTAAAATGCACCCCACGCTTTTTACTCTGAGTTAAATTATTCTTTTAATAACTTCAAGTTTATTATAATTTTATTTTGAGGTACTTAACTATGATTGATCTTTCAACCTTCTACTACTGTAATATAAATTCTTTGTACTTAGAAATTATTTTCTCCTTTTTAGTTCGATTAGCAATAAAAGCGTGTTTTTTTAGTTTTTTTTAAACTATTATTTATTTTTCATTTTTTAGTTTGATTTATCAATTAGTTTTTTGTAGACATATGGTATTGAAATGTGTTATGAGTCATTTCGTAATGTAATCATTTCATTTATGGCTTCACTGTTGCATGGGGTTGTTCGTCCGAAACCGCAGGCATGCGCAGATCGCGCGCTAGCTCTATCTCTTTTACTCTTTCACAGCGGATCTATAAAAGAATTTATTAATCCTGGTGGTCCTAATAAGGATAATGGGAAACTCTTATCAAATAATGGCATTGTCATCGGTCCTTGATACGTGTGTAAAGTTTCAAATTAATCAGATTTCTGGAAATTGGTGAAAATTGAGCTCAAAGATTCCGTTACATACATACATACATACATAGATACAACCCAAGCTAATAAAAGCGTGTTAAAAATGACGGTATTATTTAGTATTTGGCAAGACCAGTATTCAGTGATCGCTGCACATATTAACAGCCGCGAATGTATGGCGCCGGCACGTGAGTATAACTAATTTGATCTGTTGATGTAAAACTGTTGTCCGCGATAAGTGTTTTTATTCAATGGTGCCACAAAGCGACTCGTTAGCGGTAACGCGAGCCGGCGCTCCGCCCTCACTCCGCGCCACGTGCCTGCTGTATCTGTGCTGCGCATTGTGTCGCGCCACACGCCGTGACGGCCGCGACTAATCTAATAAACAGATATAAATTATACCTCTTTTTATTGACTTTTGTAATACAAAATACAAATTTTCTGGAGAAGTAAAAACCCTCGCCTGTAATAATACCTATAATCCCTTTCCGAACTAAACAATATTTCAGAACGTGAATATCCGTGGATAAAGCATAAGTTATTGCGTCACTTCCCGTTGCTTTTCTGAAAGACATTTATACACCCTCATTGAGCCGTACATAATATTATCCAGGGTCATTGTAACATTGTGTTAACAAGTGAAACTACATACTTGTTTTGACTTCTGCTGACATCGTGCCAAAATCATTCATCAGTAACATACGAGTACATTTTCAAAAGAATTCCCAGTTTTACTTCTCTGATTTTTCGATCAATTTGCAGTTGCATTTTGAAAATATGGTATGTGGGTAAATGTATTTTTGACTGTAAGTGTATGTGATTGACAAAATCTACATTAACGCCCTCCTTTACATGTTGTGACATGTCTCCATAGGTGGAGGATAATGTGCAGTATTGGAGGACGGTCGGTGAACAGCACACACTCTTTTACATTGTTGTTGGTGCGTTAAATGCAATGAAACACTCGGCGGCAGTGGTTCTTGGAAATGTCGTGCCAGCACCGGCCGCGCTCTTTCGCCGCGAGCTCGCGTGACGCGCGCCCTGCGTGTGCGCGCGGGTTTAACTTCACCGGGTTACATACACTATAATTATTATAGAAAACCTAATAGTTAATAACTAACTTAGCAGCTTGGCGAACGGGAGCATGGACCAACCAGCGATCATGAGATATCGCCACACCGGCATCGGAGCAGGTAAATGTGTAACTGTTGGCTCCACTTTTTAAATCAGAAGATATTCTCGATAGCGTGATGTATTAACCATATTGAGCATATTATATAATTTTCGGCCATGCCCGATGTTTGAACTTCAACGGACAATAAATAATAAAAATAAACAAATATAAATATTAATCAATAAACAGCGGAATAGTTTAGTCCATGGAATGGTTCTCGTAATGGGAATGAAGCTGGTATGTACAATAACTAAATATAAAAGAATCGTCGATGCGTAGCCGACATGGATTGAAAATTTGTTTTGTTGTGAAACTTCTTGTGTAAAGTACATAGATTCGCAGGCGGCAGTACCTCACGCCCGCGATCACATTAAATGCCATCAAAAAGAACCCGACGCGACGCGGCGCGGTACCGTACTTCTAAATCTCGTAAACATCTAGTTCGCGCGTGTCATTGGCGGTGACGTCACATGTCTTCACGGCGCGAACACCGCCGGGGACAACTGATAACACACGGACGGTTTGTGATGTATGGCGTAGATTCGCATTACAAGGAGTATTATGTTTCCCCAACATACATAATATGTACTAGAGCCGATTGTTTGGGCAGTTACTGAGCCAGTTAATACATTTAATTCATCAATGAGGTGTCATTACATCTGTCTTAAGTGTGAGAGTAACGATGTGTCCGAAATTTTGCTAGGATACCATATCAAGAAATACACAGGTCTTACATGGCTATGATATCACTTTATTCATCTAAGAAGATGACTCTGTTTTATCAAGTTTACGGCGTATTGACGGCTTACTCTGTTGGCAGAGATTTCAATATCGGAGCTGAGAGTGATGACCTGCACCTTTTATTGGTGCTAAAGGGTGCGGCGCGCTGGGCGCGGGCGGCGGTGCGGTGCGGCGGCGCATGCGCGGCGCCCACAGTGCCATAAAGTGATATTTTCATCCACATGGGAAGTGGCGAATGTCAACGACCTCATAAATGTATTTACAGTGTTCTGGGCGCGCAGGGCCGCCCTGCCGCCGCCCGCGCCCTCGCTTGCCATTACGTAGCGATTGGCATTCGACATAGTTTTGAAGTACCACCTATTGATATAATCAAGTATCAAAAGTATACGAGGTAGGATCAGACCACGGTACTAATAAATCTCCGTGCTCGTTAAAAGTGTCGATCGACACATGGAATATAAATGGCCAGGACATGGTCGCTGCCGATCGTTTCCTAGAAGTCTTCTATCTGCGGAAGTGACAAGCTTAGCGGATTGTACTCGCGCGACGCGAAGCGACAGTACGGTTACTGCACTAGTACAGGTTATGCAATGTGCGACCATTCACGGTTACTTACAAACTATACTCTCCTCACATAACCACGCTATATTACGCACACTCAGTTCAGGTTATTGAGATGGAGTCCAATCACCTTCACAATAACCTGGCCGGAGTTGAAACCCATAAGTACGCCGGTGCCTGCCACTAGATGAATGAGGCTACTGCTCTACTCTCAATAGAATCTTTTGGACGGTTCATTGAACCAAATGATGTGTTCATGCGCAAATTAAACACTTGTCGACAGTGAGACATTTGTCACTTATAGTGAGTATAATATGTTAAATGTTTCAATGCTAGAGTTGCTGCCAGCTATATCGGCCTTGGATTTGTAATTATTTGGTTTGTTTTCTTGTGGATATTTAAGGGACTCGACTGATCAATGGCGTATTCAAGAGATGCTCAGTTTCTTACGAACGGCGAATATTATTGCGCATGCGTCTGAGTGACTCGGGCGTCGAGCCCACGGTCCACACTACATTACGAATATAATAATAAAATTCACAATATATAGAGGCGGCACTCGCCAGTCGTCGTTTGGCGCCACTTGTGTTATATTAATGTTTGTTACGGTGCGTGCAAATTTTATTTTCACCAAATTACATTATTTATATTAAAGATAGGCAACTAAGACGTTTTTATACGAGAAATTTTAACAATATGTTTAAATAGACTATCGGCTGCGACATAGAGCGCACAGAGAAGATCCAGATTGAGTGATGATACAATATACCAACGCACGATTGTAACTGTGAGGAAAGAAACTTCCCAGAACTGGTTGAGGAAGACACGCCGAGAATTGTACGAGTAGAGGACGAGTTGTAACATTGAGGGCGAGGCCTCGCGCGCCGACACAAGGTTTTCCTGCTGATAGTGGCTCACGTCCACAGGACATAGTTCGTACTGGCACAGAGTGGCACTGTGGTCAATGCGCATCTCTGTGTATGGCATGAGCGGACCCGATCTACAGTGGAAATAAATATTGGCGAAACGTGTTAGTATAACTGTTGCGTTGCGGCTTCAGGACAGTTTCATTGCCGAGGGTTAAAAATCTACTACATCTATTAACCTTCTAAGAGTGTCCAAAGGAGAAGTACTAATTATCTAATGTTTTAAGAAAATTGAAATCTGTCTATTAAATAACTATTATGTGGCCCATTTGTTCATCTGGCGTGCTGTAGTAATCACTTATACGGAGTTGACGGTGGGTGTTGCATCAATATGTCGTCACGCCGTTAATTGGGGCGGTGCGCCTGCTAACCATATGCTACGACTTAATTAGAGGTGTTTTGAAAACTGTAAGGGTTAAGCGCGGGCCAGCGGTCGCGCTCCAGCGGCGACACGGCGGCGAGGCAGGTGACGCAAGGGCTGCAGCGTCCGGCCGACATACAACACTGCATTTGAACCTTTAATGAAAGCATTTCTTAAACGCCTCTAACAGATGTAGGTACGTTTTTCATACAATGTGTTTTGGTATTCTGTTAGGGTGATACGAAACAATAGGGAAATAAGTTTTAGATTGGATACAATATCCTTACTACCCAAGACGACTGAGGTATAAGGGCACGCCAGCTCGGCGGAGCAGTAGATGAACGTGTAACAGATAACGTCAAGTTTTACTGATTTGCTATTCGTCCTACGATGTGATGTGAAGTCATTATATCAACTTCATATTACAAGATCAAGGTAAAAGTAACAGCAATTTGTCATTATGGGAACTGATTACCAACAAATAGGCTGCGAACAATCATGCCTGTTTTTTTTTTACTAATTTGCCACTGCGAACTTATAAAGATTATATTAGTATAAATATCGACTTTAAAATCAAGTAGAGGGTCTCAATACCTGCGTTTCAACTGCTCCACTGAGCCTGTGGTTATTATTTGTAGCCACGTTGAGCAAATTGCCGCCGCGTGAGGAAAACTCGCAATTAACCTACTCACAAAATCACATGTGTTGGGAGTGTGCCATTTCTAATAAAGCATATCATGATAGTTAATATGAATGTTACGGGCGGCACTGCGCAGGCGCACGCCGGGTCGCTTGTCACGCTCATATCGAGATAACGTAAACAACCATAATATTGTAAACGATAATTGTACTTGTTTGTATATTTTATTGAGTGTTTTTAATATCTGAAAAAAACTTTGATGAAGATTTATTTACAGCCTGTCCCGAGATCTTGAGAGCTGAAATATTTGAAACGTCGAGAGAAAATAACAAACTAAATATCTGCGTTAAGTATCTGAAAGATAGTTTTATTTAAATAAGATTATTTGAATATGTGTTCAATGAAATGAAATGAAATGAAATGAAATGAAATGATTTATTTAAATCTGTAAAATGTTATACATTATTTAGATTCCGTCAATATTAACTCTACCACCAGTTCGGAAAGCAGTTTTCACCAGAGAAGAACGGGCAAAAAACTCTGGTGTTGCTCTTTTCAATCAGTTTAGGGTAAAGACTACATTACATGATAAAGTGATAAGAGAAAAAAAAAGTTTAGAGCAGTTCATTTATAGGCTCGTGAAATAAGGAATAAATTAATTTAAATTTTTATAGGACTGCACAACCCTCTCAGGAATCATGAAATTTCTCTATTATCCTTATAATTATTTCCTCCCAGCACCTCTAGCAATTAGAAATTAGAAATGTAAGCGAAATGGGCAGAACAGTCCACACAAGCAGCACCCGTTCACGAGTATGACGCATGTGCCAGCCATCGGCCTTCTCAACCATATTGTAGGGAAGTGGCCGACCCGTCACACGACGCCGCCGCAGGTACAGACAGTTAGAGAGTATTTCATACCCAAGCCGCAATCTAAATAGTCTTTATTGTAGTATTTATATATTTTATTTCTAGTCTCATGTTATATTTTAGAGCAAAGGGAAATGAAACCAGCATCTCACTGCCATTATTTTAGGAATATTGTTTCGTCTGCAAGCCTTTTAAATTTCATATAATATGTATTATTACACAGCCACGTGGGAAAATACTGCTACATATTTACTACCTCATGACGTGCAGTATTTCAAATAAAATGACACAAATATTGCGAGCGATCCAACAACATGTCCGCTTATGGCAATTATTTAGTTAACTAACAATTTACACAAATTTCATACTGACTAAAATAGGTATATTATAGAGATAGACAAAAACACTTAAAATTTAGATTGCGAGTTATTACTTATTTGCATTGAACGCTGGACCCAGCAGCTTCATAGCTAGGTTCGTCATTGTTACACGACTAGGGTGAATGCCAAATTTATTATTATGTCGGCTGTTGTACGAGAAATGATTAAACTGAAATAAACCACGCCATCACCCACTCGTGGGGCGACTCTACGTGCAGGTGCGTAATGAAAATTACAAATTAATGAACAACTACAACCCCAAAAACGCTTACTCATCGATTGACAAATAATGTACTGTACTTTATACTTGCCTTTACCCACACACAAACCGCGTGATAATCACTTTTATACTGTCGACCTCGACGAAAACACGCGACCTACTCTTGGTTAATAAATAAATAAGACACATCCAACAAGACTCGTGTCATGGGTGTCGCTTACGAGAAACTTTCTGCACAACAGATTCGAATAAATATTTACGTATTACATGAATTTTGTCTGGATGCGATTATTTTAGCCTTCAGCGCCCGCCGCGCCGCAGAGGCTCTGACATTGTTAATTAAATGAGTAAGATAATACATACGTCGCCGCCAACCATCATATCGTTGTCAGTGGGCAATGTTGCCGGTGTTGTCGGCTTCGGAGGCGCAGTGGCCACCGTCAGGCCGCGGCCGGCCGCTCCGGCGCGCCTGCAGGCATGTCCCGAGCCCCGAGCTCGTCAGCGTGGTGTGGAGTGGAGACGCGCGAGCCCACAAGCCTCGTGGCGAGCACTGGCCGCGGCGCCCGACGCGACGCCGGCTGGATAGCCAAGTGACATTTGACTGAGGCGCATTATTATCTCGCGCGGGCCTTGTTTGCATATCAACATCTTGTAATTACCTTTCAAATGTTAATGTTTATGCAACATTACACTGAAGGCTGATAACACGATATTAATACAGCCACTAATACTCGCGCCGAGATATCACGTACTAGCAATACCTATACTGGCGGAATGCTAGTTTGTACTGATCGTAAACACTCCTAATGAATGATTAAACAACCATTCGCTGCCTTCGTACGAGCTGTATGTGTGCTGAGGACACGTTCCACTGGCGCTCGTCTAGTCATGAACCTGATAATAAAGTGTCACCACAACCACTACCGATCTCAACGCAATCAGGTTACAGGACCCATTAATTTGATGTAGATATTGTGGACCGGCCTCTCCTTCTACTATGTATTGACAAGCAGGCGCCGTGAGCCTTCGTCTCCATTTGGAGGACACGATCCTCCGGCCTGCGCGCGCCGTGCAGCTGTGCGCACGCATTGGGTATTCAATGAAGATCTTTGAGCACTACTACGGACTTTCCACACATACACACAAAATTATATGAGTTGCAGATCGCCTAATGAACCTAATAAATGTCGTATATTTGTCGCTGTAGATTCAATAATAACATCAAAAGTCACACAACACACACACACGCACACACAGATCCTATTCAAATATCACACAAAGATGGAGTCCTGATGCCGACGATTGAGATTAGACTCGTGTATCGTGTTAAATTTAGTGCTGGAACGGTTTCGATGCAGTTGTCTCTCGACCGAGCCTGCAACCACTCCGCGCGGGCGCACAAATAACAGATACATTACATGTCTCACAGGAATCAAATATTAATAATTGTATGTGCTAAAAGTCAAGGCTACGCAAAAACACTTCACGGCTGAGGGACCGGCGTGATGGAGTGTCGGCTCACCTCGCGCCGCGCGTGCGCAGTACATACACGGCGATAATGTCATTTGCGCACAAGATAATAAACAATATTTTCAGCAGCCATTGTGCTCTTAGTACGTGTTTGAGTGTGTACATGTGTAGGTACTTACTAGCACATATTATGCCATTACTTTTCCTACTGCCATCATTAAGAACTTCATTGTTAGTGCTTTATGTAATTTGAAGGACGTTGAGTCGGCGTAAATATAGGGAATTAACAAACTTATGGAACGTGTTTTAGTTACGAACGTCGTTCAGAGCCATGCAAATCTTTGTAATTTGAACTTAGAACCATCCTAATTTACTGGTTATGACACGCGTTGCAATTGGACATACGAATTGATCGTCCCATAATTCACTATTGTAGAGAAACAAGCATGTAATCGGAGCTTCGGAGCTGTCAGTATCAGTGGATAAAATGCGAGACGGCCCATACACGGCCCCGACACCGCTGTGTCCCTGCGGGGTGGGAGCTAAGAGCGCAAGATGTCTTGCAGTACAGGCGCTTCGTGTTCGACCAGCATTGCGACACGTCTCAGTGGTTACAAGAGAGCTCGCTGTTGCGTCGACGCACATTTTCCTCACTAATGTCTTACTTTATACTGAAGACTGTAAGGACATTACGCGAGTTATGAACGCTGGCGACTGGGACAAAAGAATTTTAATATTAACTTTGCATAATTTAGGATTATTGGTGTATGCCCAAACAATGGATGAGTGTAGTACCTACTGTAATTTTCCTTAGAGGTAGGTTAAATTGTCGTCATCAACAACCCTTTTCATGTCATCATCATCATCACATGAAACACACACTAATATCTACCATTCTAATGAACTCCTGAATCCATTGCCCAAAACAAAACGTATTTTTAGGAATCCTACAGACCGGTGCCTATTTTAAGTTGGAAACTACATATATTTCAATGATTTCAATGAATATTCAGGAAACGTGCACGTTTGGGGAACATTTAGAATTAAGCTAAATGTCGATGCGCCCACGGTGTGGAGGTCGCGCGCGCGTCCCGCTGCCCGCCGCGAGCCGCGCTGTCGCAACGTAACGGTGCCTTCGAGCGGCCTTCGTCCATGAATAGGCATCGCCTCTAATGGCCAATGAGTCATTATTTGAATTTTAATTTACATTATACTATGATATTCGCCAGATTTGAATGCCGTCATTTGGCGGCTTCTTGTAGGTATGTACTACGAGAAAAAACTTAATGTTAGGATGCGCAAAAACAAGAACGAGCAAAAACGAGATGCGGGAACTACGCACGAGTGCCGACAACGATGCGGCTCGGCGCGGCGCTTGCGCAACTAAAGACACAGCGTGCATCCGCGACCACTAACGCTTTACATATATACTAGAATTACACTAAATTGTGACAATTACCTGCACATTATAACGGGATGAAGGAACAACGTTAGAATAATTGCTTATCCTCATCCACCAAAATCACTTTACTTGGAACGTACTCAGCTGTGGCGAAGGGTGAAATATTTCAAACGGTAACCCGAGCATAAACTTGCCTAACCTATCGGGGCCAACTTAACGGAAAATAAAAACTAAAAATATACGTAAATAAACCTACAAGGGAAGCCGGAGGAGTCGGGTTGTATGGACGCTTCGCCACTGGTACTCGGACACGTACACTTCAAACGACCTAAATCGCGCTGCGCTGTCAACGCTTTACGCTGCACAGATTAATCGTATTAACTTTACCAGTCAATTCACGTTCGATCATTGACCAGTTCGCGTGCACACCTTACCAGTACCATTTTACCACATCGACTAGTTCAGTCTAAACAAACCATATTTTACCCAAACTTTTGTTCTTTACATCTACTAACCAAACGTAAAAAATCCTTGTATCCAACGCACCCCGTACATACGAGCCGTCCCGCCATACCTGATGTTATTTGAAAAAATAGCAAAGTCACCTCTGATGGATGCGCTGTTAAGGATATCATAATTTTAATATTATTAAAACTTACGCGAGACATATTAAATTAGTCAAAACAACACGGTTTTACTCACGTATAAAAGTAGTCGGAATCGCCGACCAGTTTCGACCTATTAAGTAGGTCATCCTCAGGGGCGAGTGCTAAGAGGACGTCGCGTCGCGGAGGCCTCTCGATCACTGTCAGCCACCCGCGCCCGCGCCGCCGCCCGCCTAGCGGCACGTAAAGCACGGCTCGAAGATTGGGGTGGGGGTGGTTCAGAGGGTTCCGAAGATGTCACATCTGTTTGATCATGTGCAGCTACCGGTGCATGTAGAACACTTGTGTGTACTGAACTGACTGTGTCACATCCTCGTGTAGGCCTGTTAGTGTATTTATGTACGGTTTGAAGAATCGGTCTCCAAGTAGTCGGCAACGTCCAGCCTACGTCACGATTGAAATTCGGACGTTTGTTGATTTCTATGGCCTCACGTATTTTACGCGGGCCGAAAGACTTTTCTATAGCCAATACTTTGGTCTTATCAAAACGGATGTAATGGGAAACGTCCGAATCCAATGCATGCTCGGCGATCGCAGAGCCGTTCCCGTCCAATTTCTTCAAACAATATCAATATCATAATTTTAATTTAAATAGCTGTGGGCAAAGCCTAATATAACATTTTTTCAAGTCAGTACTAGGTCTCTCATCTCCTGCGTACGTTATCTCCGTTGAGATGGCCGCCGCGGTTGCAATTAAACTAGGAGGGATTTTACAGGAGATTAGGGAAACCTAACACACCCATCTTCCCGTTTGTATTGATCGAGATTTTGGACACTCGTGATTATATGGATACTATGTGGTCCACTTCTCCGTTTGTAAGTGGGTGCGTAGCGACTGTAGAAGTGCCCGCACTATTACTTCAGACAAAATATAATATTAAATGTCACACAAGTATGTGACCTAATCAGCGATCTTAATAGGCCATATTAATCCGCCTCTTTAATTGACCTTTCGGGTTGTGCTCGTAAATATCGTGCGATATTGATTATGTATAATGTGGGCCATAAAAAAGGACAAGTGACACCTAACGAGATGATTTGATGGAGCAGGATGTGCGCGGAAAGGTCACGCTGTCGTCCATCCATCAGACACACACACATATATATACATAATACATATATTACAGACGTACGCACTAAATTACGGCACAACTGTAATATAATAGTGGCACTTCTGTTCCACAGAAAACTAACATCATTGCTGTTGTGTTTAGTGAAGAATGAAGTTCGCGGAGATTGTCCTCACCACCTCCAGTCGCTAATTGTACTGGCTACATTTCTTTCCCTCTACTGTAATACGTCATAGAAACTTACTTGATGACGTGCCTGACCCATGCGTGCGCGACACCGAGCGCCTGCGTGGAAGAAATATCATGCACCCAACGACGCATAATTGTGGCCTGAAACAAAAGAGTTGAACGTATTTAAACGGGGGTGACGGCGAGCTATCTGCAGCAGAAACTTTAAAATGTTTTAAATATTTGTAGAATCCGTTAATCCAATTTGGGTATTTTGTTTTTAGGCATAAGACTTGTGATTCGGAGGTTCAAAATTATATACATGTAAACAATGTACAGGTTTTAAAAGCAACTGCGCTAAAGGCCCTGGCAGTCGCTGTGCGCCCCTCCGTGCTTGTAGATTCGGCGCACGTCGCGCGCGCATCGCTTGACCTTCACTATTGCAGAGCACTTCGCTAAACCAATAACTAAGTAGCGGCGCCTCGCTGACACAATTATTAGGTTTTTATTGGCGGCCTATGAACAAGCTCTGGCCTCTCCTATCGTTCGTTTTCCTGAAGGTCCGCAATGGGTTTGCGATTTGTTTGGTGAAGAAGTTGTGGCCTAATGACACTGCGTTTGTCAATAAAATACATTAATTACACTATGTTATATTAACACGATGTAAAGCTTTTTTTATTTCACATAGTTAACCTCTGTTTATTATATATTATTCCTAGCGCCAGCTGCATCGATCTTTATGACGATAAACGTCCACCAATTACTTCCACAAGTTAGACAAAACTAAAGATATTTCATTACCATCTATCACACACATACCGTTTAGGTTAGAGAGCCAAAGCAGTAAACTGACATGGGTACATAATGTACACATTATCCAAATATATCCGATAAAGTAATGCATCAGAGAACTACGGATTAGCTGATCGTCAGTAGAGTCAGGCGCGTCCGAGTGCAATCAGCCAGTTAAGATGTGCAGAGCGTTGCGCTGGCGCTTGCCAACTATTTGTTAACAGCGGGTGAGGCGTTGCAGGAGACCGTTACTGCACTTATTGGAACTAACAGAACAAACCGCTAATGCATGGGCCAGTGGCACAGGTTACCTCGGTAGTGACCAAATAGTAAATATGTCATTCCTTGATGCCAGATGTTAACATTTCAGAAAATTCATGAAGTGCTTTCGGTTATAAGGAATAGGAATAACCAAGGAGAAAAAGTTGTTGGAGCATCTCGAAACCTCGTCTATTCATCTGGAGGTAGTGTCGCATCTTTATAATTATGTATACATATATGCATGTGTGTGTAATATTAAACAATATATTATGTTGTTATAATAGTCAGTAATAAATGTTTTCTGAAGCAGAGCAATCTTTTTATTTGTATTCCGAACGCACAACCGTATATGGGGATCCTGCCAAGATTTGCATTTTGGTTTGAAACTACAAAAATAAATAAATTTTATGTAAAAAAAATATGTTTAAAGTACAACTTTATAAACTGGTGTACGGGTAAAGCCCACTCGTGGTGTACACAACTATGACGCAGCCGATACTGGGTACCACGCTAGTTAATTTTACCTATAAATGTGTATTGTTCATCACCGGTTGTCACGCAATCTGTAACAAGTTGCAGTGTGTTGATAGCGGCTGGTTATCGGCGTCCCTCACGACGTTGATGTATGGACGCGCACGTGCCGGCTATTGTCTCTTTAACACATAGCTACGTGACATTGATGGCTATCTGGTATACACTATTAATAGGTACACATACGTGCATTAACATTAACGTTCTTACGCTCAGTTCTCAGACTGTTAGTAAATATGTTCATATAAAATAACATATTAGTATTAAGCAGTAGCCAAGCAACTACAAATTGTCATGTGTTTTATTTATTGTCACTTAGCGAAAAACTGAGTTTATAAACTAATATATAATAATACATACTGATAAATATCTGAACGGTGAATCTCACCACCATCCAAAACAGTGAGCTACCGTGGGCAAATCATTGTTTCAAAGAGCACGAGGAATCTGTGACGAGAAACACCTGGCCGCTGAGCTGCAACATGTCAAACAAGTACTGCGACACAACAAGCTCCAAATTCCACTCCGCCGTCACAGAAACCGAGTGAAACCAGCCACAGTTGAACGTGTTCCGGTTGTACTACCATATGTGAGAGGAGTCACCGACAAGATTGGCTACATCCCGAAGCGTGCTTCAATAAAAACCTATTTCAAGCCGCCTAAGAAGATTAGTCAATTTTTACCACCTGTCAAGTGCCATATACCTCTGCAAGAACCGGGTGTATACAAGATAGACTGCAACTGTGGCCTCTCTTATATAGGACAAACAAAAAGAAATATAGGGACCCGCGTAAAAGAACATATAGCTGACGTGAAACACCGACGCTCTACGAAGTCTGCAGTCGCTGAACATTCTGAAGGAGGCTCCAATCATTATTTGCGATTAGACAAGCCACAAATCCTTGCCAAAGAACACCGATTCCTGCCTAGGACGATTCGCGAGGCTATTTTCAATAGGGAAGATGGTTGGAAGCTTGCACAAGCCTGGGATCCTGTTTTACATTTAATTAAATCGGATCCCAAAAGACCGGCTGCCAGACCTCAAGACACTGTGAGCTCATTCTGCGTAGATCGGACCGTCAACAGCTAAAATTTAAAAAAGTTGTATATTTGAAAAATTTAGGTAGATATTGTAACTTTGACTTTACGGATGAACAACACCTCAGTCCCCCCGTGACCATGAACACTGCAAAGTCTTCGAAACGTCGGGAGAAAATAATAATATAAAAAACCGCGATAAAATCCGTTAAATAGTTTTTAGTTTTATTTCAATGTCTAACATTCGCGTAAACATAAGAAATCATAATAATAATATGTTCATCAAATTCATTTCTTGTCAGACACCTGAATTATGAGTTGGATTATGGAATGTTGGACTCCGTAGAATGTAGTGCATCTAATAAAGCGGGGAAACGAGTCGTTATGGTGTTTCACCACTATATAGAGTCGGGTACAATATACTTAGAGTGGGATAAGTACAGTTTGAAATTGCAATGCAAACTAAAGCCGCAGCGAGCGTCGAGTCACTGTAAGTAATATGTCGTGTGTGGGTACGGAGTGTGTTCGGTGCTCTCGAGGAGAAAGGCGCGTTGCGACAAGCTTGCAGCGCTGTCGACCGATCTCGCCAGCGCGGTACACACGACTTGGCAAATGGACATGTATTATTTACAATAATTATTTAATTGGGTGGTGGGAAGAATAAAACATAAATTTGTGTACAATAAAATAGCTCAGGACAGCAAACTCGTTCCGGGTTCAACCGGTGTGCACATGCAGCGACTCGGCATATTGCGACGTTCGTTGAGACAGGCGTTGCGTGGGTCAAATAACACATTTGGATTGCACAGTACCTGCTTATCCTTAGATGCCTTATATACTTTGCCGTGCTAGAATCGAATCGAACCACCTTATTAGATTCATATCATTCACGTTCTTGACCGGTACAGTGTGTCTACACTTCTTTAAAGCTAATACAAATATCATTCGTATCTAGATTTTGAGTGCGCGAGTGAAGTGGTTCGAGTGGGGCGCACTCCTCGCGGCCCTCGAGCGCGCACTCCTTATCCTCTACACTACTCGAGCACGAGCACGAGTGGGTGCTGTCAGATAAGAATAGTCGTTAACGCTTATTACTAGGTATTTATTACAAAACCATATTCTCAATCTTGTGGCTGCGTACTAGGCGCAATACTAGTGTGAGTCAAACCGCTGGAAGGTTTTGTGCCAAGTATTTAGTAAGCCAAATATTTTTTTCTCGAAAGTCCGGAGTCGTGGTTAACATCACTAACTTCTGATTTGTATGTCGGTGTATAATTTCAATATAAGTTGGTTATTGTGAGGAGGCTAGTGTTACTGTACTAGCGTTGTTATTGTGCACATTACCCGTTGCACCGAGCATCGACAACTCATCACGGCGTGGCGGAGCACGGTGCGGCGCGGCGCGGAGCGGTGGCGAAACTCAGAGGGTCACAGGTCACTGAGGACAGGGAAGGGATCGTGGCAGCCTGTGATTTGTGATCTAGCGTTTATTCCGTGAGGCGCTCACCGTTGCATAATATTGCAATGAAACCGGGTTCGCAGCCACGAAGAGATCAACATCCGAAATTATCTATTAAGTTTTATAAGGCGCACTATATACAAAAATACCTGTATAACCTATACATACGTGGCTTAAGATTTATAAGATATTATATTTTTTTATTTTTACTAAGATAGCTGCTCCGAACCGTCCCTGCGCGATACCGCATTGCGGCACCTCTTTAATTTTGATGGGGCTAAGATGCCTCCACATGCTAAAAGACGCCTTTGGCGTTTGTCCGCATTGTCGAAGACCTCAGGTTGCTGTAGTAGAGCGTGCAGCCCCCCACTGCTCGCCCCGCTACTCTCTCTAGGCCCAATTAATCGCCATTTACGACACGCAGGGGATGAGAACAATGAACCCCGCGATGTTATTTAATACACATCTGGCACATGTGCCGCTGAGTGGTGTTTACAGTTCGCGATACAAGGAACTCAGTGTAACCGGATTCGGCGGCAATGTGACACATGTGCGCCGGAGTTTTTGTCAACGAAAGTGAAACAAGTGTCACATAAGGATAAATAATATCGGAGCCTCATTGCGCCCGCGCACTGCGCACCGCTCAGGGCTGACCGGTTTTTGATAAATAACACACAGCTTGTTAACCGGTGAAGGAAAAAAAAAACTATTTTAAACGTTCATAGATTACATTGGGCGCAAGTTTGATGTCAGTTGATACCGAAACAAATGCTAATATACCATACCCCGAATACAAACGTCTCACATATTACTAGATCATTGCAACACCAGGATTAAGTTATGACTCTTAGTAATAATTATATGGACGATAAAATTGATTAGTTTATTAAGCTTATTGGCAACCCTACCAACTCTACGCGCTAAATGCAAAAGCATTCCGCAAGCTTTGCGAAATAATCCTTATGTGTGGGGGACGACTCGTCGCGTTCCTTGACCTGCGTGTCCTGTGCGCACCCCCCGCCGCGCCTCCCCCGGCCCACTCGCGCCTGGGAGTCCTCGCCGGCCGCTTAGCAACGAACTGGGGCTGCAACGTGGACACGCTCGCGACTCGCGACCGGTTACGCGCCGTGCACCTCACACACGGCGCAGGGCCGGGAGTCTCGTCGGCAGCATTACAATTAGTGACCATGTACTGCGCATCTTAACCACATAATCACAACCATGGAAAATACAAATTGTGTTGCACATAATAACACAGCTTGTGAATAACGCGGTGTCCACCGGCAATGATTTGTTCGACGTTTAAACAAAACCAGAAAAATACGCAGTGGAGCCATATTATGGTAATCCGAAACTTTTAAGATGTAGCGCGCCAGTCTTACTTTTGTCACTAATAGTATCACTCATATGTGCAACATAATTTACTGAATAAATAGCATGACGAGCTGGTGACCCTAATTGCAAGTACTCAATGTCATTGACTTCATACTAACGAAACTCATATTCATGGTGAAAACCCCTATCATTGTCGCGTCGTACAATCCTGTTCCCATGGATCGCAAGATCGCACTCAATCATTAGCCGATGACTATGATTCTCGCGATTCAACGGCCCGTTGATGCGATCTCTCATTGTTCGATATTGTATTGAAACAGCGTCGAAGTGGCGATCGGGGCTGCCGCCCAGGGCCTCGTGTTTGCAATACATAGAAAACATAACCTTCCTTCAGTAATTGGATAAATAGTCCGCGCTACGATCTATAGACCAGAGGGTTGCATTAATTAAATCGCCGCTGCAGCGCCGTATATACCACCAAGAGCGGTGTAGTTAATTTCACATACCTAAAGTTGATATTTTTGTATCGTAACGTAACAGAGATGTAATAGACACGGATAAGTCTAGAGCTCTGAAAGGAAGCTCTCCCAACCCTACGTAATATGAACCGGTTCCTACTGAATGAAATGGAACCCAGGTACATAAGTTATCGCTTCATTATGCAGAATACTCAATTACATTCGGAACATCTGTGTTTGCGCGCGCCTCGTTCGACATTAACGGCTCACTTTCATTGAGCTGAGTCAATATATGTTAGTCATTGTATAAATGTGATTGGTGTCATTAAAACATTCTCTTTGTATTATTTAGTATAAATAGTTTGACCATTCAAATTAAATAAAAGAAACGAATAAAAATGAATTAAATGTCACCACAAATACTATTAATATTTACATACATGAATTAAACATCTGAGTCTGATAATTGGTTGGAGCGTGTCATTGTAGGTCAAAGAACGACGCTGTTTGATAACAGCCCGACTGGTCTGGGTGGCCGGCCTGGTCGGGAGTTACGCAGAATGAAATTACAAGATAAGAGATAACTGAAGCCAACCTTCAGCTCAGAGGGGAATGGGCAAATCTCAAATTTTGACTCGAGAGGTCAAAGCTGGGCCCTTATTCTGTATGATAGTGTAAACACGTAACGCGGCCGTGTCATGTTATCTTCGAGAAATGTGCGTGGAATGGTATTCTGTAAGCCAAATATATATAGTCCTAAACATGATGCGTTGTGTTACGTGCTTGATACGCTCTGTTAAAATAACGTGCGGGATAGAGAATAAGGCCCCTGAAGTTTCATTTATGTGGTCCTAATGATTCGACACATTACACAAGTACTTGCATACAATATGTACTCGAGTTGAATCTAGAGGCGGGCAGCTGTGTTACCCTGTCCTCCCCTGGGTACACGCGCGTGACTGTGGGTGTGTAGGTGTGTTAATGGCAAATAGGTATATTACACGAGCTATGATGAGTGGTAACCCCGCACCGTCACGCATTCAGGTTGTTTGTTGGTCTACTCTATGTATGTTAAATACGACAGTTTGCAATTTGTACAAAAAAACATGCCATAGCCACACGACGTGACACATACAATACTGTGTAAATTGATGATAGTGCGTAAAATTAGCAGTAACCGAAACGCGAAACCACAAAACAACAGCGCAGTGCCTTGACCCAACGTGACGAACTGCCGGCCGCGGAATCGCTGACTTACTGTTATGAAGATACTGTACACGAGGAATTGTATTAAGTGGGCGACGGACATACGAGTACGTATACTTGTGGTTTGACGAGTGACGACTCCTTTTCGCTCACGTATCAACCGTCACCCCGTCAAGTTCGCATACCTAGGGTACAAGCGAAAAAATCATCGAGCCACAACTACGCCTACTAGCTCGTACGACGTCACTATATTTTATCCTCGATAATACTTTCGAGTGGGTAAAGGCAGTATGTGGCGCCACCTTCGACTCGATCTGCAGCGGTTTCCACATTACGCTTATTATTCTTTTCGATCTGAAGCACAATGTAGACAGTAGGTATACAGTTTTCCTGTTCACTATAATTGTACCTTTTCTAATATACGTAGTATAAATATGGCAAGTTAATTCGGCACGTCGGACCACACAAAGAACTCCATGGCACTAGGTGCTTCACCGGTAAGTAAAGGATTTGATTCTTAAGTGAGACCGGTAACGAGGCATACTGGCTCATTGCTGCCAGTCTGATGGACTAGCAATCCTTTGAGAGGTGGATAGCTTGATGTATACAATATGTAGGAACCTTTCACACACACTACCTAGTCTTGCCATAAATATTGTAATAAAGAAAAAAGAAAATTGTTAACTGCAAATAACATTTATTACTTTTACAGTGTGTCAGTTTAATACATAAATATAAAACAATTAAAAATATAAAAAGCTTATTCGAAGTGGTCTCCATTGGCTGCAATACAGTCCTTTAAACGATGAGGCCAGTTATCAATAGAAGCACGCACTCTTTCCATGGGAAAATTCTTCACTGCCAATCGTATAGATTGTTTTAGGGACTCCAAATTATCATGGCGTTTAGAGCAAGCTGTACTCTCTAAAACTGACCACAAATCATAATCCAGCGGATTAAGATCGGGACTAGACGACGGCCAGTCTTCAGCTCTGATGAAGTCCGAAACGTTCGATTCCAACCAAGACTGCGTGGACCGAGCTTTATGACCCGGCGCCGAGTCTTGCTGGAAGGACCATACTTGGTTATTGAACATGGTGATGTTAAGGGGCTTAACTACCTTCTCAAGAATGGTATCTTGATACACTTGTGCCGATGTTTTGATACCTTTTTCACAAAAATATGGCTCAGTCACTCCTTCATAGCTAACACCCCACCAAACCATCACTGAAGTCGGATAATGTCCACGTTGCACTCTGTCGACTAATTGGGAAGCTTCCTTAGAGCTTTGAGCATAAATACGGTCATTTTGTTTGTTAAAATGTTGCTCAATTGTAAAAATTTTCTCATCCGTAAACAAAATTTTTCTGTGACCTCCCTTTGCGTACCGCTTCAGTAGTTGTTTCGATTTTACCACCCTATTCTTCTTTAAATTATCAGTTAAGAAATGGCCAGTGCGTCTCTTATAGGCTGCAAGTCCTAAGTCATCTTTTAAAATACGCGACATGGTTCTAGGTGCTATCTTCATTTCCCGAGATAAAATCTTTTGCTTTCGGACAGGATTTCTTCGAATTCTTTCCCTTACTGCTTTGACCACCTTTTTCGTACGAACACTACGTGGACGGCCAGATCTTTTCTGTCACAAACAGAGGAGGTCTCATTGTACCTATTAATAGCCCGGTACACAAACATTTTACTAATACCAAGTGTATGGAGAGTTTTAAAAATTGCATTTGGCTCCATACCTACTTTGTGTAATGCTATCACAGCGATTCGGTTCTCTTTATCACCCCACACCATTTTAATATCGCAAAATATTTTACAATGTATTGGCGCCAAAATGAGAAAACACAATGAACAATCGTATAAAAATGACAGATTCGAAATTCAAATGTAATATTTTTTTATAATTAAGTGTAACAGTATTTATGGCCAGACTAAGTATACAATGCAACATAACACATTTTATTGAGTAAACAACAATGGTTAAACAGGCGAGGCGCGTCCCCACGGCCCAATTCTTGTTTACACGTGCACAAAGTCTACAGCGCTGTATTGTAGCATTGTTTAGATGTGGCGGGAGTGCGGGTGCAGCTCGCAGCGTCAATAACATAAACACCAGCGGTGAGACGGTTCGCACGACTCCTCAGCCTTACCACCGCACAACCCCAGTCTAAACATATGTGTTCTGTTATCACGTTCGATTTTCATAAAAAGCTGATAAATAAAAATAAATCTATATCAAAGTACATATTTTCGTTTATACAGTTTAGCAGGAAAATACAGGAATCATCAATTACATTTACCTAAGAGAATAATACGCAGTTTTTTATTTAACAAAACTAGGCATTTGATCTTTTAATTCACAATTTGCAACAAGCGTCTGATACCTCTTCGCATACTAAACCTTTCTAGAGGCCGCAATCGTGTCTGTATGGATATTTAGACTGTGTATGGCGCACTTTGTTTTGTCTAGCCACTGTGGAAAGCGGAAAGTCGCGAACCACGTGACAGCTACTAACCACGCACCTGTACTAGTTCCGCACTTTACGAGCTCTTTAGTCGACGCTGTTAATAGCACGAGTAAACATACTGCTGTTGATGATCCTTGTATATTGTGTAGTGTATGATAAAAGCTGAAGGACAGCGTAGACATAAAACTTGAGATCTCGCCTTTATTTTCGTAGGGGTCGACAGATGCCCCACTAACGCATCCATATTGTTTTGAGAAGAAAATCGTCCCATTGTGGGACGCTGTATAGTACCTTGCTAGAATACTGCTTAACTGTTTTTTAAATCGTTGCGCTTTTTGCAATACAGTTCGGTAAATCTCCACAACTCGTTTATATGTCGGAGATCTGCCGTGTGAAGGTGAACGTGGCTTTGGTTTCTAATGATTTAAAGTGGACCCATTGAGGAGCACGCATAAACCAGCAGGCGCGGCGAGCGCGTCGTGCGACAGCGATTGACATGACAGCACACACGTTACCCGCGTGCACTACACTATAACCTGCATCTTGTGGTGTTATTAGTGTATAAGGATAGCGTGTGCTACTATGCGTTTCTTGAAGACAGCACCGTTTAAAACCTAAAGGAAAGTGGCGTGGTGTGGGTTTTTGCCATTCGGGTGGGAAAGATAGAAAAGGTCCATATCAAAAAAAAAAAAAAGAAAAGTAAACTGTTTTACAGGTTTTGTTTAAGATATTTTGTGACCCCCTAAAATAGGGACGACGCGGGCTGCCTGCGCCACTGTAAGATCTATCATTATACTTTATCAGTATTGCCGTTTATTGCTTTTTTGTTTTAAGTTGGGCAGTGTAGACGATACATAGCTTTTTTCTTAATATTTGCATATTTACACTAATTAGCTATCATTAGACAACACATTAATGACAGGTCGGATCGCGTATCCGCGGAGTGCGGTGTCGTGTGTCGCCACACGCGCACGACGTGTAATTGGACGCAGTTGTAGCGAGCCGCGGGCCTTGGACTAATTAATACTGGACGCATTCAGTACAAATTTAGTCGTTAATCTAAGTAATCTGTTGCATAGGTATACAAATGTGATATAAGCGAAGTTTAGTGTTCGAATTCTGTAATCTGTGGAACTAGTTACAAAGTCGATTCTGAACATTAATTCAATAATAGGAAGCTTTTATTCGGACAACTGAATTTTACACAGCCAGAGGTGCGAGAAGAAATTATCGAACAATAATACGCTCGAGAAATATAGTACCTAGTGGTATTGGGTCGCGACTCTCTAAAAGGCATAATTTTCTGAGATAAAAGGAAGCCTATGGAAATACTAAAAGCACAAGTTTTTGCCAAATATCATAAAATTAATTTAAAGGTGAAAACGCAACAAATAAACACAATTTAAATGGTGTGTACGTAACGAGAACGCGCGTGCCAACGAGCAGCTGTGCATACTTACATCAGTAGATTTTTATCGTTTACAGTAAGCGTATTGGCATAGGTGCAAGTGGGTCGCGCCCGGGCGCCGGCAGGACGACATTCATCGCGTCTCGGGGTCGCTGCAGCTACGTCGTCATCGCTTTCATGGCTTTAACGCTTATCAACCCGTGGGGGTGGCGGGCCCGTGCCGTTTGTCTGATAACTCAACAACAGCACTGAAGTTCTACAGGCGTTCGTACATGTTAAGTGTATGCACTATGCAGTGCCTACTTAATATTTGTTTTGTTTTAGATAGGTGTCGAGTGCACGCCGCCCTGTCTCACGCGGCCACATGTTCTAGGAATATTGTTTGTGAATAGAGTGCAACTGTGCGGTTGGTAAATATGTGTCATCGTTGCCGGCGCGGGTCGAGGTACTGCCGGTGACGTCACACTGAGTCACGCAACCGAGCGGATATATCAGATAAATGGATAATAACTGAATAGGTATAAGGAAACTACGCGTAAAAGGTGGGCGAGCGCGTGGAACTGTCGGTGTATGCTGAGGCTGTCAGGCATAGAATACCTGCGCTTAATATAGAAGCTGAATAGAGCAAGATGGATAGTTTCTTTAAAAGAAATTATTTTTGATACCGACGTAGCGCACACGCAAACGTAACTGCCGTTAAACAATGTCGAAGAAATAATAACGTTCAAGTTATTACATAATTTTGTATAAAAACTGCTTAGTTCTTTGGCTTAATAGAAGCATCGTGTTACTGTGACAGAGGCCGAAGTATCGCAGTGTATTTACCTACTCTGCAGTGGCGCCGAGGTGTCCTCGTCGGCCTCCGTTACCATTCGACACCCAGCACCGGTGACACAGTGCTCAAGCCGCGACTCGCGAGGTCGCAGCGCAATGTTATTGTGCATGCGACATTCACAGCCCGCAGCACGCATTGTACGCGACCGCGCTTCGACCGCCGCCGGTGTCACCGTGTCACGCGTGACATATTAGGCCACGGAGCGGTGTGAAGAGGGGGGAGAGGGGGCTTTGTCTCCATCACTTTCACACGGCGCGCCGCCTTTTACTTGCATTATTGTAGTTACGTCAACGCGATAACACGTGTGACGCCACACCACCAGGCACATGCGCGACCCGCGCACTAACGACGAGATGCTTCGTCCCAACGGCGCTCGGTAGAAAGTGCGCACATCTTGCGAGATCTTATCACTTACCACAATGGCGATTACGTAAATTTATTGATGAAATATGCACTCGGCAGCCTGTGTGAAATATTACGAGCGACGTCACAGACGCGCGCCAATCTGACAACTGAAAGTACGATTACCATCGCTTCCATTGCTGATTTTAAACTAATCCAAACAAAAATATGGGAATTATAAAGGCAAAATAACAATTTTAATACTCGTATACAAAAGTCAAAGTATTTATATCTCGTGGTAGAATTAAATGAAATGAATAATACTTTTAAAGCTAATCGGTACACTATCAAGAAATAAAAGCTATGAAACTTTCATCTTCCGTAAATACATTTCCTGTAACCGCCCCTAATCGAAGACAAACCCGAACAAAATGGCAACCCTAGCGGCGACCCACTTGGAGCTATCACATTTGAAATCTGTTCAGTCACTCGCGGCTTTCGAGTTAATCACTCCTCACCATTCATTACCACATTATTATCAAGGAGTACTTCAACGCAAACCTCGAGTATATTACTATAATGTATGTAAACAGATATAATAGTTATACTGCGAGAATATATAACAACACGTTTTCTACTTTAAAAACCCAACCAAGGTTTTAATGGATATAACATAAACACTAGAAGGAAACAGGGATCTGCCGGCCTCCGACAATATCAGACGCCGCATGAAAGAACAATAAACTTATTACTTCCCATTAGTTCTTCGTGATACTTCCGTCCAATTATCTGAGGCTTTTAATTTCCTGTTTTAACCATTATCACATCCTTATTAGCGCACATTGGTACACTATTGAACATGAACATCAACCAGTGATACATTGTCTTAGATCCAAAAGACCGACTGCCAAACTTCAAAACATGCTATCTTATCATCTATCCTTATTCTGCATAGATCGAAATGTTAACAGCTAAGAAATTTACAAAAAACAAAAAATAGTTTTGTTAAATGTAGCTAGATATTGTAACTGACTTATTGGACGACCAACAACTATCTTTGATACTTCGGGAGAAAATTAAAATATAAAAGACCCCTAATACGAAAAATAATTTTATGTCAATGTCTAACATTCGCGTAAACATAAGAATCATTATGGGGACACGTTCCTTTTTTTAAAATTCGCCAAGTCGTAGATCTGTTCAGAATACTGTTGATAGAAATTGGTCCCATAGTTTTGTAATACGTGATAATTTACTGTTAACTAATTGATGTTTTTGACGTTGCAACACTAACCTAATTAGTAATTACTATAACCTAATATATTTCTAGTGACAAAAATAACAGCTGGGAGGATACATTCATTTTCGTTTCTAATGTCCTTTCAGTATTTAAGGTAAGAAATGCTCCCGTGGGTTTAAAATGCGCGTTGAACGGTCGGGGTTCAGAAACGTGGCTCCCTTGCCGTCAGATGAGTCACTTGCCACGTCTCATTGCTTTTAAAATGTACGGCGGGCCTCGTGCAGTCGACTGTCCGTCTGTTAGCGACCTTGCTTAGTATCAGTACAGACCGGGCCCGAGTGAATGCAACCACCAAACGCGGCCTAGATAAGGATTCGATCATAGGTGCCAGATCCACGCAGCCTTGTACAGTGCGCCGGCGCCGAACTTTCTGTTTAGAACGTTTGAAAGCCAGCGGTACTATCGACACCAGACACGTATTTGAGTTACATTTAATAATGAATAAGCTTACGCACATGTAGCCCGGCTTACGATATAGAGGGTAGTCTCTGCAGTGAAGCCAGCATTGATCTATCACAAGAAGCCGCGAATGTTTGTGTTATCCACAAAACTGGAGTTCAGTTTCCGTCTGGGCATAGGAGAATTCGTAATTCTCATAAGTGAAGTAGCTTATACATTGCTGCTTGACAGTACAAATGAACTATGCGACTACTAATCCTCCCCTTATTGAAGATTTGAGAGAGCAAGCCTCCTCCGGGTAATGTAGTGTCTACGGGAAGCGCGACATGCGGTACCATTCAACAGGGGCACGAAACCGCCAGCAACCGACTAACCGACAGCGTCGCTCGTCGCCATGGTAACAACACTCAACACGCACGGTGTTCATTATATTATGTCGAATATTTAATTTAAGTACAGAGTATGATTTATGGTCTAAGTATTCTAAGTTGCTAATTGCTTTTCTTATACCTATATAAATAAAACTAGGTGTGTTTCATTGACCTGCTGTAATAGGAAAAAAACTACTTAGTGCAGGTTAAATTGTAAAGTACGTAGGTACTATAGTTGCAAATCTAATCAACTAATATTCTGCACGTATCTAAGCATAACTAAACACTAGGAGGACGAGCCCAGTATATCAGGAGGAGATGACATGAAATCCGCGAACTACGGAGGTAAAAGGCGAGACAATCTAAGAAAAAGTAAACGTCGTAATATGACGGATGACTTCCACTAAAATAGCAGACATCCCTAAGCATGTGTAAAGTTTATGTGATATGTGAAGACAAAGGGACGCCGCGCCGCGCCGCCGTGGAGTGTCGAGTGTTGTGTGTTTGTACACGCAGCGACTGACGAGGGCGCGGCGATTAGCCCGAGCTCCGGGCCAATGTCACGGACACGCGCCCGCGCTCGCCGTGTACCGATACAATTACTGGAATTGATGCGCAGATTTACTTATGTTGTACACACTGTACGCCAGCTAATTTGACCGTGTCGCTGCTACTTTCCAGGAAGCTATGAAGACAAACCAAAGTACATTAGAGCAATTTCTTGTTTCCTCAGAGATTAGAAACGGCACTACGATCATCTGACCCACATGCATTATGTCCATACAAAATGGATTTCCATATAGACGCGTGCACTGCGTGCAGTGCCATACGCGGGGTGTAGTCGTGAGATGCGGCGGTAGCGTGAGGCGGTGTGAACGTCCTGTCGCGAGGCGGCGGCGCGTGGTGTCGCACAATGATATCGGACATCGGGCGGTGAGGCGGGACGGTCGCGGCCGCGCCGCGTGTGACTCCGCACTATCAACTACATCGGCGAGTCTCCCATGACGTGCGACATACAGGAATTGCGTTGTCGATATTGAGTATTAGTTATCTCAGCATGGCTGATTGTTAGCGTTAGTAATGATGGATAAGTATATAGGTCTGTATTTAAACAATTTTCCCTATTCTCTACCAGCCTACCAGGTACTTGCATTTTCAATCTACGTAATATGCATAGGAGGAACGATATCATTATAGGGATATTGACTTGTCTCAAACAATATTCTAGAACAATTATGGTCATACGAAACGCATCTAATTTGTGCGTGGTGTGTTCGGGAGTGGTGGTGATGCGCGCGCGCGGCCTTCTCGGACGCTTTGTTAGAGCTGTTAGCGGCGCGGCGTGAGCCACCATGACACTCGCGCTCATTAGCGAGCTCTCGTGGAACGGTTATCAACATGAACCTGTTAATTATTTAAAACTGTGGCCACACGAGGATAACCGCTGGTATAGACTTGAAGTTATGACGCTGTTAGTGTGTACCATCACTCTAAGTAATAATTTAGAGAAATTGTTGGCACTATTAGTAGTATCTACCTACATATAATGCACGACAGTTGTGTCGTGCGGTACTTCAAAAGAAATAAAAGAATCTCGCCTCCGCTCGGATCCCGCGCCGCCTTATGTGACCAAAGCTTTACAGCAAATTAATTGTGACATCGTAGCGTGAGGTTCTAGAGGAACGGCGCGTCAATGTCGCAGCTCGGTTACACTGCGTGTACTGTACTGTACTCCGTCGCGCCGCACGCAGCGCGTACACAACTCGGCTCGTCAACCTTCGCGACCGATGTCGGCCGCAACCTTCCTACTTATGAAATGGATTAAATTAACACAGTATACGTCATCATATTACCAGATTTCACGTCGGCTTAATGACAGCGTGCTCAGGCTGTGAAACATGGGTGGATCGTTTTACCAGGCCGCATAATACTTGTGTGGATTTTAGAATTAAGAAAAACATACATAACTGGCTGAGTTCCCGGAGTTTTTTTTGTGTAACGGACCCCGCGGTCTACACCGGGGGAACCTGCGAATGGGATACTGGAATCTTCCGGCATAGCGACTGTAGGGACCTGAAGGAAAGTTGGGAGAGGATATCTGGGGCAAGGAAAGGAACCTCTTAGGATGGGCGAAGGAGAGAAGGCTAAGAAATGTTCCCGAGCCCTCATAGGCCTCAGTGTGTAGATACAACCATGAGGTATACACACTGGACAGTGTGCTTAGGGCCGCAACAAATGTCCTCCCGTATACAATTACCTCGAGGGGGGGGGGGGGGGGAGTGTTTAGTCCCCGGGTCGCAATTCCCGATTTGATGAAGAACTTGTCTTATCTATCATTGTCTATCATTATACGTGAACTTTCATCTAACCCAAAACCTAAAGTAAACCCTAGAAACGTAAACTTATAATCTATACTTCTATACTATTATATAAAGCTGAAGAGTTTGTTTGTTTGTTTGTTTGTTTGTTTGTTTGTTTGAACGCGCTAATCTCAGGAACTACCGGTCCAAACCGAAAAATTCTTTTTACGTTGGATAGCCCTTTGTTCGTGGAGTGCTATAGGCTATATATCATCACGCTATACCCAATAGGAGCGGGGCAGTAATGGCTAATCTCAGGAACTACCGGTCCAAACTGAAAAAATCTTTTTGCGTTGGATAGCCCTTTGTTCGTGGAGTGCTATAGGCTATATATCATCACGCTATACCCAATAGGAGCGGGGCAGTAATGGCTAATCTCAGGAACTACCGGTCCAAACTGAAAAATTCTTTTTGCGTTGGATAGCTCTTTGTTCGTGGAGTGCTATAGGTTTATATCATCACGCTATACCCAATAGGAGCGGAGCAGTAATGGCTAATATCAGGAACTACCGGTCCAAACTGAAAAATTCTTTTTGCGTTGGATAGTCCTTTGTTGTGGAGTGCTCAAAGTTATATATCATCACGCTATGACCAATAGGAGCGGAGCAGTAATGAAACATGTTGCTTAAACGGGGAAAATTATGAGTTTTGAGCGCTTCCGTTGCCTGCGCTGCGTAAACGGTTAAAGTTATGCAACAATGATGTATGACGGGATTGTTTCACTTAAAAAGTTCTAAAAAATATATTATAAAACAAAGTTCCCCGCTGCATCTGTCTGCCTGAACGTGTTAAACTCAAAAACTACCCAACGTATTAAGATGAAATTTAGTATGGAGACAGTTTGAGACCCCGGGAAGAACATAGGCTCCCGGGAAACTACTACTTTTATAACGGAAAACTTTAGTCTGAAAAACTTTATAACGCGGGCGGAGCCGCGGGCAAAAGCTAGTAATATATATATGTCGGAGAAGCATTATTCCCGTCGACATCATCATTAGTGGTTGCGGACTTAGTGGGCGTTATCAGGGTAAAATGCGAGCACAAAACACAATGATCACAGATATTTTTATATTCGAATTCAAATTAAACAATATTTGTCACTTTACAATAATGAAGATAGAAAAGTGGACAATTAAGACCGAGCAGCGGGTTCAGGGCACCGATCTTACTTTAACCAACAAATATTCTCAACGATCCAACTCGATCAACTCGACCACTCACTATCATGATTCCTCCAACGAATGTCCAAAGCACTCATGGCCTACCTGAATAGTAAAGATGGCGCCTCGTCCCCTCTCGAGGCACGTGCCTTGCTCTGATTGGTCGTTTGGTAAATTATAATTTTTAAATAAACTTCTATTACATTATGGCTAATTCGTAAGGTTTTAAGTAATAGAAAAATGCAACAAATCTAATAAAATTAGATTAACAATTATTGTGCGTTATGCACGCAAACAACAATCAACTGGACACATAGCTTCCTCCGACATATATAACATGGAAAATATGTAGAATAAGTAACAAGTTCTGACAGCACTCACGTTCATATCTAACAAAATTTACAGCAACGGCTTTATTCGGAAACAATGGAAAAGAACCACGACTACAGCACAGGAAACCAATTGGTCCACAATTTACCATTATTCGCAATTCGCATACGATAGACAAGAAAAGATCGCACATAATGTAAACGCGATGTTGGTAACGGTGCGTCGGCGAGTGGCGGCTGATGGTGCCCGCCCTGGATACAAACCAGTCGGCCGGCTTTTCTATCGCTTGAACCATTTCTCCAAGGCCAATGACTTGACGAACGCCCCTCCCACTCTTTACTTCTATAATTGCCTAGAAACCCGTTAAATGTGTTTTACCATAAACAGATTTACGTACAAAGTAACGTATGTATACATAAATAACTAATTGGCCTCCAAAATAATAGTAAACAGTCAACGATGTGTTCACATAATACTCATAACATATTGCCTCATAAGAATAGAAATAGCCAGAGTTTATAATAAATTAGTACAGAAATAATGTAAACGCAATAATTTAGGAGTGTTTACAGTTTTTTAATCAATGCGTTGAAACACAACAATTATAATTGATCGACTTAAATATATCTCATTTTACTTTAGAGAGTTTCAGGTTTACATGTTACTGCGAAGGAGGTGGCTTACTCTCAATCATCAATATCATACGAATACGCGAATTAAGACCTTCCCTGTTTAGAAATTCGGATAAAAATTGATATAAGCAGCTAACACTGCGATTGAGTGTTTTCTTCCTTGATGTTTCATTTATATTGGCTGTTGAGTAACTAAATAATTGTTGGCTGAGAGTTATTAGCACAGTATCCTGTCGGTAGGTCGCGCGGCTGTGTCCAATGCGCAAGTGTAATTAGCATGGTGCACTTAATGGGCTCCGTCACGGTGCGCGAGCACAATCTCGTTAGTTAAGCGCGTTAATTACCTCTCTGATTAGACCGCAAGGCAGTAATGAGGACATGTGGCTTCTAAGATGGCAAATCATGCTCATTCAATTCGGACTACATGGCTTACCAACGGCAGTGTAAGTTCGCACCAGGAAACAAAAAAATATATTATGTTCGTATATTTCAAGTAAATGACTCAATCGTACCGGCCTTTACAAGATGAATACCGCCACTATCAAGTGACATATGTACATAATACTGTGTATCTACAAAGAGCTCTACCAGTTGCAACCACTGAACCAAACCGATGAACGTATTAAGTACTACATTCTGCCACATTCAAATTCTAATTCATGGAAATATATCGAATTGACAGTATAACAGACATGTTAGACCCGATAGAGTGGTTTCTGATACTATGCAAGATGGAAGGCGAAAACATAATCTTATGTTGACGCGAATGTTAGACATTAAAATAAGACTAGAAATCGTAATATGATAGAAAAATATAATTTAAATACCGCGATAAAACCCGCAAAATAGTTTTGTTTTAATGGAATGCGACCACGTTAATGAGTGTCATTAAAACAGTTCGTCGAATGGTTTGGGTGAGTGGCAAGCGCCGTCATCGCCACGCACATAGATAATACACTACATATTTATAACGCTGCTTCTTCTATTTGATATGAATATATATTTTTAACTTACATCATACTAGTGACCTAATTGGTAGAGTTCACGGAGTGACAAGTGCGTGGGCTGCCGTGTCGGTTGGTCAGCTTCATCCTTACTTAATGAGGACCCGAAGTTTAGTCCTGTACTAAAATCAGTTAGCGGTGAATCCAACCAGTACCAACTCTTGCTGCAGCAGTTATCATAATATGCAAGCGCCTCGCATATGCTGAGATTAGGGAGCGAGCGGACACGACGGGTTTTGGTTTCTAGGACGGTCGACCACCATGACTACTACCTACACCCATGCCGCCCGTTTGCATAGGCATTTGTAAACGGATTTCCACTTGTTTCAAAATTGGGTACCAAATTATTCATCGTGCAAGCTGCAGTTAGTGTCTGTAAGAGAAGCCTTGCGAACTGGTTTGCTAAAGGCTAACTCCGTGCCGGAGTGTGCCGGGGTGGTTACGTAACGCTGTATTGCTGACGAGTCGGAAGTCACGAGCGTGGCGCAGCGCCCCCTCCTTCCACCCCCTCTGCCGTAAGTTAAACGCAAAAACACAATTTCGGCGTGATCAGAACGAGCCCGAAGGTCGGCGCGGCGGCCGCGGGGTCACGCAGCGTTGCAGCACGCTCATTGACATCATCTCAAGAGGTATTCGTATGCCACGATTAGATAATTAGATTTATCTACAGCAACAAATTATTGAGATAAATGAAATGCGCAAATCAACAAAAAGGAACGCTACCATAATGTTCACTACCTATACTATTTAATTTCCAGAACATACCATAGCTATTATGTTGTTAGTTTTTTTGTGTAACTAATGTTGTTATGATGTCACTAAGCAATTTGTTTCTCTTTCGACTGTGTATTACATATTAATGTGTTTTTGAATGCAAATGCGATTTGATAGTTTTTATAGCAGAAACGGCAAACAATCAGAGATCACAAAACCAAAGCGATGACAAATGCGTCGATGAGCTGCATGTGTATGTCGGCGAGGCCGCAAGAAACGCAGGGATGGCGCGCGACGCGGCGGTTAACATTAAAAGGCAACGAGTGTACAACCTAATTCGATTATAGGTCGCGATGAACAAGTTAACAATGGCGATGCGTTGAAAACAATCAGCCACGAAGCGGAAACTCGCGTCACTGTCCCTCGCCACACCACGCAGCTCAAGCGCGCTACACGCCGCGGATAGCCGTGACGCGCCGCGACGAGAGAATGGCCACTGTTGCGCAACGCAGTCCATGTTCATTACGTTTCATAAGGCTCGCATTATCTAAAGTGGTGCTGGAGAAGTGTTGCCGGAACCGTTTCTTACAAATATCAGGACTACAAGATTTATTTCTCCGTGTGAAATATTTCTGGACATCGCCGTCTTAACAAATTAGGGAACTTCGCGAGAATAGCGGATTCCTATTATACGACCGGCGACGTCAACAATTCTTATAGTTTTGTAGACCATTTTTGGGAGACGGTTATAAATAAGTGTCAAATGATATACCTGCTGCCATGTGTTCTGTTTGTTTTCAATGGTAAAACTTAAACTGAGACAAAAGAGTACAGACCTTCTCACCTGCCTGCCGGCGCCTGTGCCGGTGGTCGCCGAATATACTTGTCTTCAAGCCAGGCCACCATTAGTTTAGACAGGTATATTTTTTGTTCTTTTTGGCTCCTCTATTATTCTACTGTACTAATGCCTCGCGAGATGGCTGAAAGACGTCACATTCTACCAAAAGCGAGTCATCTGGCAACACTATAGAGGGGTCGTAATAAGTGCTAGCGATGCTTTTAACAGTACACTCACTGATTAACTGTTTACTCAATAGAAAATCCACGCAGCTCAGTCGAACAATATGTGCTGCAAATATTAGCAGAGTGTAAACACATCAAGTAGGATATTACGAAACTCGGCCAGTAATTCTGGCAAGACTTTTCAGTACTCTTGCCCACTGATGTCTTTACAGTACATGGGTGACGAGCCGGCTGTTGAACGGGTATTGGGTTAGATTTCGGCACCGATTAGTACATAAGATCATATGCAAATAATGAATTGAGGCGTTGTGGAGAGAAAGTCCCTCGAAGCTAATGCACACAACACAAGAGATGTATGACGCGTCTTATTGTGGAGCTCGGACTATGTGTTACTCAGCGTGGTTATTACTTGAGGTATTTACCTCACGGCGTCGAGCGCGCTCCGTCGTGAGAACCACTCAATTTTGTAGTCATTAGCAAATTTTTTATATAGATCAATTATAATTTGACGTTTAATTATGTAAAAATGGCATCTTGTAGGCCTATTAATTCCGTATTAATTTATGTTAATAATATAAAAACCCATTAAGATGGAATCATCTAGATGAGATTTCCAATATCATTAATATTGACGAACTTGACATATAGCGGTGTCAAAAGGGCAATAAACAAATTCCGAGCCGGTAATGTAGTTCCGCGATGAGCCACGCGATTCAGCACAACGAAGCTTTTATACATATTATAACATTCCTCGCGTGACGTTAGCAGCATGTGCGGGAGGGTTATCCTACAGATTTATCAAAGTAATAATGGTGGCGTTATGGAAAATAGTACATTGGACGCCAATAAAACTATGCGGGGTATTTAGATTGTCATTATTCAATATTCGAAATGTTAGGCGGCGCGACCGGCCGCGAGCCGCCCGAGGACCGGTCGGCTCATCTCTAGCGAGCTCCACTTGCATACAAAGTGTTGTTAATCGCGACATTCCTCTGGCGCCGCGGGTGACCTCTGACAGTCGCCACGTGGCGCGCGTGCCCGACGCGCTCAGAGGCTGCTGATCACCGTTGTTGCGCAATGAACAAATATTTGCATGATTTAGCCTAAATAGTGGCTTACTTGCTTGGTTACATAATGTTTCGCTTCATTATCTCCAGCACGCGCAATTAAAATCCACATAAATTCAAAAAACACGATATCATATTCCCAGAGCAGGAATCCCTCCACGACGATATTTGGCTACGACTGCCAATCCTAATGGAGATCAGCCAAGTACACAGGAGATATTATAGTGCGCAATACACAGGTTTACTCTCTTTTTCTTCATTCTCATAGTCCGGGGAGACGGCAATTTAACGTGATCCGAAGGGAATCATGCACAGAACCAATGGCTTTACATGCTTTCCGAGGAGCACCACACCGTCAACTTCCTGTGTCCGACCTGCTACTGAGTATTTTTTAAGATGGAAATACACCGGCCTTAATTATTTTTGGCACCACCCGGGATCCGAATCCAAGACCTCACCGCGGTAGTCGTACTGGCTGCGCGTACGCTTTAGGGACTATTATATTATGTTATATTATATTGTGTACAACTACGTCACGGCGGCAGTCGCAGAACAAGCAGACGGCGACAAGCCCGCGCCCGGCCGCCTTTAACATGGCGCGGAAATAAGCTCGGCTATCTGTATAATACTGCTGTTTAGATTTCCGACGTCACAAGAGTTTTGAAGTATGTACGATATATTGCACTTTGCTCCTCATAGAAACAAGGGTTTCGAGGCCCCTGTGTGGCCTCATCTAAACATAGGTCTGTTCGTCTCTCAGGGAGCGGCTACATCTAGGTATGTAACTTATTAAAGACTGATTTTTCAATCATAAGATAAAATTTATTCGTAGGGTAAAGTAAGATACAAACGAATTAAAATGACAGTAGTATGCATGAACTTATCCGTTATGATTTATTTGGCTGGTAAATTTTATCAGACGCTTGAACCTGCGACTCGGCCCGCGTGAAAATTGTTTTTCGGGATAAAAAGTAGCCTATAGCATTCAGGAGTAATGTATAGCTAGCTTCCTATTAGTGATTGTTTTTTTAAATCGGTTTAGTGGTTCCTGATATCAACGCGTTCAAACAAACAAACTCTTGAGCTGTATATTGTTATAGATACCGCTACAACTGTTTGTTTAGTAGGTCTATTAGTATTTTAATATTACATTACACACCATCGACTGTCTAAGTACAAGTGTAAACAGTACTTGCATGGAAATTAAATGGCAATAATAAAATGTGAGTGTAATGTCGCAACACAGTGTACAACACAACACAGCTCATTGCGCGTGTGTGCGTCCAGTACTCAAACCAACGTAATTAATGTGCGTGACATTAACTTTACATACGTGTTTGGTTTCAGAGCGTCGGCCGTCGCGCCGAAGGTCGCCACTGATCCTCCTGGCTAGGAAACAAGCTCCGCTCGGCGGCTCGGCGGACAGCTAGTCATTAGCTCGGTTCTTTTAAAAAAAAATCTAATTGCAATCAGTTCTGTCTTTGTTGCTGTATGTTGAAAACGCCACGCGAATATCTTCAGAGGGGATAATTAACACAGCATTTTATCTTAATCAAATGTAACTATTTTTCAGTGCAGTACGGCTGATAGGCTGCAAAGCAGTTCAATCGTTAGAAATAATTGTTCATTATAAGCCACAAGGTTCGGCCGCTGGAGCGTCCCTCCCCTCGGCCGCGTGATGTCCGGCGAACATCTCACGGACACGCGCGCACACACTGGCACACAATGAACATTATTTTCACGTTTAAGTAATAGGGGACCGGCCTATGCTTGATTTTGTACATTATTCTATATGTAATGGATTTTAATACGAAAAAGAAGCACGTCTGCGAAAACAGCATAAAAATTGGTTAAAAAATGAGCGAGTAATTCATATTTAAAATATTGTAATGTGCAGAAGTGGGCATGAAGTGGGGATATCGCTTCATCTCTTTCTTTCGCACGCGTCGTAATTCCCGATGACGTCACATGTGGATATTTTGTCTCTTTTCTGTTTCTTGTTAACCCTTCCACCGAAATTCAAAGACTCATAACTTGTTGATTTTTTACCGGATTTTGATAATTCCTTTTGTGTTATAATTTATACAACGTAAATATTTGATAATAGTAAAGAATAAAAATGAGTCCGGTACCCTATTTAAATGGCAGTGTTTACTGCTCGCACAAACAGCACGCGCTAGTGACTGCGCGCGGTTCCGCCCTCCGCTCCTGGTGTTATCAGCTTCGTTTTTTTAATTCCAAGGCTTTAACATAAATTACCTGGTATTTTTAGTTAGTACATCATGCCTTCTATTTTTATCGTTCAGATTTTTGTTTAATCTGGGCAGCATAGTAAGTTGTTTATTGGGCTTGATGGTATGTGTTACCGAACAATTATAAATATGTCCACCAACGAAAGAGATTGAGTTGCTTGATTGTAGCTTTGGAATAATCGTCCTGTCCTGTTTGTCGGGTAAGGACATTATACTTGAATTGTCTTCAGTTGTCACTGCTTACGGATACAAAATATGTCGGGTTCTCTCTCTATTCAATGATGACCGCGGCAGTATTGCCTACACTAGAAAAATCACGGACACGCTCAACTGGAAGTAGGAAATACTCAGAGATAATGTGACTGTCTATTAGTGGAAGAATTATAAGAATGGGAGCAGTAGTTCTAAAGATAAGCGTGTTTAAACAAAAGCTTCTGCTTTATAATGACATCAGTGTAGATAACGCTAATCAGCGCCCCACATAGAGTGCTGTCGGAATACCTTTAGAGATTACAAAACGGAACTTCCGACCAGGTGTGGGATCGCTGACAACATTACTCCACGATGTGTCGGTCGATAAACAGCAGTAAGGCCTCGTCTCCGAGATACCGCATCTCCGCACTCATCGCTTGCTCGGCGCACACGAGCTGCACACTACACTCGGCTCTCTGTAGGAAACGACACGGCAATCTGCGCGCGTCCTTATTTTATTAATTATAGCATGCGCTCAACTGCAACACTCATGACAGCCTGCACGGCGGATGTTAGCTTGAAGAGCGAGGTGGGTTAATGACCTACTACTGTCGTTCTGAGACAAATGTTTATGTAACCCGTGTTATTAGTTTTGGGCCTGGAGGGTATTCAAAAGTCTCTCGTTTATTACCGACGGCTCGTACCATATGTCGGATCTAAGCTATTAGTAGGTGATTGATGTCTTCATGGATTATATTATGCATCTCTAATTTAGTGGGTCTAAATGAAATAATATTACACACGTTAAAGCACCGTGGCATTTACTGAAGCGAAGCTCATTAGCGAGTAGTTCAGGGCTGGAATGCAGCGCTCCCAGCGTTCCGTAATGTCACATATTTCGGCGTGCGATGCGCGTCTAGTGTCTACGGCACGACGCTGATTTATCACTTCATTAGATCTGCATGGCAACAAGCTCCCGTCGTATAACAGGTCGGAAACGAGATCGACAACCCATTAGGTACACACCCACCCAGGGCCCTTGTTCATGTTGTTTTCGGTCGTCATGCCACTGCTAGTTTTTCTTATAGCATCAACGTCGCGGCAATAGATTGCTACTGCAATATCACAGGAAGCTAACGGACAACTTTACATTTACGTTTCCTGTTGCCTGAGAAATTTACGGAAACATCAAAAATCCATTCCTATCTTATTATAATCATTTCCTCTCACAATACCTCTAGTACTGTAAGTGGCAATGAGCGACAGCGATCGCTTACTTCAGTGACCCACTTGTTCGTTTATGTAGAATGTTGTTGGTTTATTGAAGTAATTAAGACAGAACACGAAGTAATTCGGCCATTCTTCTAAATGAGTGTTTGGAGCGAGGCGCGAGCACTCGATGTAACGCACTGGTTAGCAACGAGGGGCTAATCGGATTAATCGCTGCGCTTAGCGCTATAATCGATATTCGTCGCTCATTGTTTAAAGCATCGTATTTAAGCCGTGAAATCGGCGAGCTCGTGGATTATATGAGTTCTCCAACTTGAAAAATGTATGCATATGGCGGTACACTAGTTACTCGCTACTAGTGGCTAAAGCCGATAGGTCGGAGGTCCATGTAATATAGGTATAGTTCATTTGCAAATAGGTACTATCCCTGCAGTCGACACGTCACTTATCACAACATAAGACAGTGCGGTCAATGCGATGCGATGCAGGTCTAGGCTCATGAACGATGACCACGAGCCCGGTCGCTGTAGCGCTGAGCACCGACGAGTAATCGATACTGTGCGTCTACATTTAACACGTCCGCGTGAACGCCACAATAAAACAAGAAGTCGTACCGGGAATTAAGATTGGTGCCAACGAAACCTGACTCTGTTCCTAGTTTACTATAGGCAATACTGTATTGTATAATATCAACTATGGATGTACTCCTTGGTATTTATTATGTACTAGTTGACCCGACAGACGTTGTCCCGTCTAACCTAACCTAACCTCAGAACAAGAACATTGCTTGTCATTGTTCTGAGGTCCTAACTATGAATTTGCAGCGCGCATTCTGTCAATTGCTGACAGTTATTTCAAACAATTGACAGGTATATAAAATTAATATTTTCGTTAAGATTTCTTAAATTTTCTACTGCTTTAATACTTTTGTGTCGTACTTTATCTTGGTTTTTGTAAAATCGACAATAAAAGAAGTAGAGACGGGCCACATAATTTTACGTCGGAATCGAATCGCCATACAGTTTACTTATTTGTAGGCAAGACGTTTGACCATTATCATATCTGATGAAAAGTGATGATTTTACGATCTATGATGTTACAAGCCTAACCTAAGTAAGTAAAAAGCCCCAAAAGGTAACTCGTTCCATTCCTTAGTATTGCACATTATCAAGGAAGACGCGAAGCATTTCGTGCATATAGATGGCAAGCTCACTACACACCTACTAAGCGTCTTATGTTTACTCGAGTTAGAAGGGTGAGATTATTGTACGATGCACACAATGTACTTCCAATCGCTCCAGTGTGTAGACTGTGGGTGTGTGGTGCACGGGGAGAGCGGTGATGTATGCGTGCGATGCGCGGCTGTAGAGTAATGTTTCAGGGAAGTGGCCGTTCCGTATACGCTACATAATAATGTTTCATTTATTTCCGCCCTTTTATTATTACTGTTATTTTTAAATAAACGGTATAAGCACTACCAACTACCAACAAAATTCGCTTTGATAATAAGATGATACCGGCCTGTTTTATTGAATACCAGCTGCCGTGGATACGCCTAATGCCATCACTTTCTTTACCCTGGCAAGGTAAGGTGAGTGCAGGATACCTGGTGTTATGTATAGATGGAGCAATGGACAGTCACTATGTGCGTAACATCACTTGAACCATTATGGCCGTATAGCCTATATGCCTAGAAATATGTAGAAATTTGATAACTGAAAAATGTTTCTTATACCACAAGCATCTAAACCAGTGATTCCCAAAGTGGTCTCTATCGACCCCTAGGGGTCTATGATAACCTGCAAGGGGTCTACGTCAGCGAAAAAAAAATTTGGGGGTCCATGAAATGAAAATGGGAGTCCACGATAGTGTATTTTATTTTATTTTTTATTTTACATAACAGATACCAAAATTTATTTTGAGTAGTTTTAATTTAATTTCAATTAATAAATGTATAAATTTACATGTGTTTTTACTTTAAGTTTTTAACACTAAACTTCACTACAGTTAGAAATTAACAGGAAATCAATATCAGGTAAGTAATGGCAAGGGGTCTACGACACAAAAAAGTTTGGGAACTCTGATCTAAACTAACCTCCGGTTTGGGGTAACTTTGTGACGCGCCACAAAACGGTCATTAACTCCATTCAGAACAAACCAAGCCACAAGGAATAATCGTTACTGCAATACTTTAACAACGAATGTAAAGTTTTAATTTAAAACATTAAAATACTCATTTGTTGTTTGTTAATGCTAAAGGTTTTTAAATTAGGTAGGCTGTTAGTATACAATTTTAATAAGGAAATAGTTCATTCGTATCTGTTCTAAATCTTTAAGAAATAAGTAAAAACGACGTTATTAGCAAGACATAAGGGACAGCGAACTGGTGGGTGCGCTAACGGGTCCCCGGGCCACCGGATGACGCGGGGTGCGGGGAGAGCAACTGGTAGAAAACGTTCAATTAAATCAATTTGTCCAGTCCACGCGGTGCGAGTTGGCCGGGCCAGCTACTATACAACAACTCCTCGCACCGTTTGACCGTATATGCGAGTCACTCTCATATAACAGTTAGTGAAACAGTTTCCGAGTTACTGCTCTGTATTTACTCACCACTGGCTGTTGCCTTTCACGATAATAAATGTAACTGTTTTACGTGTTCGACAGTTCAAAACTACTCTTCATAATATGTACTTGTCAAGTCCACCCTAGATAATGATATTAACTTATTCCTTTGTTTACAGGTGACAATGGGTTAAGAGTGTCCCTGGCCGGTGTGATTACCTGTCCACACGTGCTTGTCTACCAGTCAAGCTGTAGAATTTCAGGGTAAACGTTTCAAATTGCGCCATCAGATGGCAGAGCTTTCCTCGTGCATGTTTCCTATAGGCACTTGCATATTAATATAACGTAGGTAATGCGAATGCTTATGTTGTTTTGTATACGCGGGCTCGGTTTGGTCCTTAATATTTTATTATTGAAGTTGTTCCGTTAGACGTTAACAATGTCTCGAATTAGCGTCTTCGCAATGGTCACGTTACTTTTATTTGAGTAAAAAAAAATTACGATTGTAGGTAGCCCCAACCATTTTACTTTAAAAATCTATAGACCTTATAAACTCCATTACATGGAGGTTAAATCGGTGCACGTTGAGGTCCTCTGCCTGCTTCAGTTGAAGTGTCGGTTGTTACCCCGTACATACAGGTACCTAAATAGTGTATCTAGTCGTAATAAAAACGTACAATCAATTAATTAAATAAAACAAACAAATGTTTATTAGTCATGTACGCCGACATTTACACTTTAATCATGACAAACAAATTCATCATAATTACAACTGTTTGCAGGATGTACCATTATTTATTACCGGGCTGTTTCAAGATTACGTGGAAGTTGGGATCAACGAACGTGAATCAGTAAGTAAAAAAATCGAAACGATAACACTGGAAAAACGAAAAAATAATGTATAAATAAAGTTCACAAAGACTGCAGTATTGATCAAGAATTTTTATAACAAGCCTTCTCTAGAGGCTGGTGTAGTAGTGTTTTTTTTTTCTATTTTACCCATTTTTATAGTGTAATAAAATATAAGCAATAGAGGCAGATGTTAGTAACAAGAGTAACTTGGTACTGCATACCGACCACATCCCTCACTGTGAGACCGCCCCGCCTAGACTCCCCGTCTATGTACTGAACGAATGTTATACCGCGTTTATTATGTAAACTCGACAGTCGACGCGATATCGCACGCATCGACACGGAACTAGGAATTGTAGATCGCGAGAGCGATGCAACGCGTACATATCCGCCGTCATTGTCTCGGACACAATGTGCCAATTACTAGACTAGGTCCCTAACTAAAGACAATCGCTGAGCCAGACGCAAGCGAATGGGCACAGTGGTCGGGGGGTCACCATTATCGTGTTGATGTACACTAAATTCTTATTATCTATCAGAATTCTTTATGTAAGAAGGGTTTTTTTATCTGGTTCAGACCAGATAGGCAGTTCCCTACGGGGCGCCAAGGTATACGTGGCGTGGGGACTGGGGCTCGGAAACATCGTGGTCTTCAACAGCGCTCGCGCCCATATTGATTAATACATAGCCAAAACAAGCAATTGAAAATAGTCCGGTGCATATTGTACTTCTGCACCAAAACAACTTAGTATTATTTATATTAAACATGTTCCACATATCGTTTTAAAACAAAGCGGTGCAGTGAAGCTTTCGGACACCATAAAAACTTCCACACTCGAATGACGCCAAAGCGTGTTTACGGAAACAACGTAAAGTAGACAGGAAAACAAAGGTTTGTTAAAATTCACGCCAAATACAAGTCGCGTTCTACATCAGAGCGTTAAGGAAAGAAACATCCTCGTCCACTTTTAATTTCTTAAATGTTAAGTATATCTATAATGTATTTAACGAGCACAATACTATATTATTGACTCCGACGCGACGCAGCACGGGTTTCGCAAAGGACAGCAGATTTACGACGTTCCTTCTATTGGGCTTCGAACGGTAAGAATAGTGACTCGACGCCACGTAGCAAATCCCTGCTTTGCAGATTTTAGTATACTTAAATGACAAAGCATCACTAAAATCAATTGTGTCTCCTAGGCACCAATACAACTAACACGTTTGTGAACACTGCAAATACTTATATAACATAGAAGTAATAGATGAGAATAAGAACTCACCGGCCGCAGCTCGTCTGCCGGCTGTGGTGTGGCCCGGCGCGGCTGATGGCGCAACACGATGGCGCTGCACCGCTTGCGACACCCTCCAGCCTGAGCGACGACAAATACTCTGATGAAAGGGGCAAATCACCTCAAGGCTAATTAATAAATTACAATACACTCTACCTCCGCTTCTGACGCGGCTATCGGCGAGCTGCAGGGTCATGCTCGACACATTCAATGCACAAATCTTCCTTAAAATTATTGCATTCGAACGTGTGTGCCGAGATGTGACTGCGCTGACTTCACAGGCCGAGTAGGCTAGCGATGCGACGCCGGGCTACGACGTTAAACTCTGTAAAACAGATGTAACGATTGCATGCAGTTTGAGCGAATTTACAGAACTAACGTAATTAGGCTAATGGCGGCACATTGTAAGCGACTTCAATTCACTATAAAATATTGGAAATCCATTTTAGACTTAACATTAGTTTTAGTAAAGTCGCTTTACCCTCCTAGGATAAAAATAATCCCACCTACACATTACATAATCTAATCCTCATTTCTCTCCTTTCTTCTCTAGACTTTTAGCCGTCTATAGTAATAACTTTATCGACCCACTTGCTGATAATACCATAAATCCTTTTATTACGAATATATATACGGTGTGCAGTGCACGAAGTACAAGGCCGGCCCTATTTAAACAAATGATAACAATTGACAACAGTGCAGCATCGCGGCTACGTGTGACTTCGAGTGTCACGGCCAGTATGCTAATTGATGCGTCCTTTCTGTTTTTGTTCACCTTTTCAATGAAATGTCATAAGATTTTATTGCGCGGTACCTATCTATATAAACATTTAGGACGCTTTAAAATATTTGCATACTTAATGAGATAGGTATAGCTAAATATACTTGATTAAGTAACTAACATAAACAGCGCACTAAAAAATATTATTAACGCACTCCAATATTTACGCTAATTAAGGTAAACTGGAAACGAACTGATTTGTCTAATTTACCCATATATTTTGGAGGGTAGAGGCACGAAGAAACATCTCGTGTATGGAAAAGTGTCTATGAAAAAAATTACAAATTATGGTGGCACCATCGTACACGTGGGTCAATTTTATTTTAAAGATAGTGCCAAAAATTCTGCACATATACTTCTCTGCATATAAAGAGTAGAAATAAAATGAAGAAATGAAAATGGTTAAGTAGGGTATGTGCTCTCGTCAGTACTCACAACTCATCAGAGATATCATTTTTTTAACTCTGCACACTTCTCTCCGTAAATAACTGCTAAATCCATGTCATATCCATTAGCTAGCACTATTGTGGTGGGTTTTTGTGTTATAATTTGCTGACCACAGCAGTTACATCTGGACTCTTTTTCAACTTGTCCCTCATATAAGATGGTACACTTTGCCTCTGTCCTCCATATCTAAATACCCACATTTTTAATAATTATAATCTGGTGTGACCAATTCAATTCCAACACAATGCTATCAATTGTTTATGTGGAATATCTATAAATGTGTAAATTTAATGATGATAGGTTCCAACTTTAACTACAGCCTAAGGCTGTGTTCTGATTCTGGGATTAATAAAATATAGTGTAGAAGTCTTCAGTTATAAAACATTAAACTACATAGTTCTTGTAAGTAGATTTTTGTAATTATCTATACTTATAATAAATATATAATATTTTATTGCTTGTTACAAATAAATATTTTCTTTCTTTCAGATAATGATAATATTTAAAAATATCTTTATATCAAATTTACCTACATCAAAAAAAAATTATAATGTCAACTTTCAATTTACCTGCTCCTGCCGTCCAAGTGGTAGTGCTTAACCAAAAACAAATCAATACCAATCATTATCATTAATACCCTCAAGGCCAAAGGAACTAATTATAACTGTGCTAGCTATGTTTGAGAAAAGAAATGAGGATTCTAGCAGAAGTTAAAGAAGTGAGTTAAAAAGATGGGCCAACCCGCACTAGAATTGTGTTAGCACACCTCAAATGTCTACTTAACACCTCTCCAACAACATCACATACATGTCAGTTGTGCTGTGTGAATAATTTTCAAAAGTTAAGTACCCTTGTATTATTATATTACAGACATAGGATGTATATATATAGTAAAGTCCTGCCTCCCAATTTAATAAGTTTTTAAAAGTAAGCTGCTAGAAATCATAATAAAAATTATTGTCAAGAACCCTTCACTCTCATGACTGCTACATGTAGTACATCTAGATATAGAGTATTTAAAATTCAGCACAATTGCAGTACACAGAATGGAGAATCCTACAGTGACTTATATCTACAGCAAGCTACAAGTGGTGCGATTGATTTGATTGATTGATAATGATATACAATATTATTACTATACTCGAGTTGGACATGCTCAGAGCTGCCATGAAATTGCTGTAATAGTATGATAAAATAGAAAATCATATAATACAATAATTCAAGAAGGGAATAATTGTCTCACTCAGCTCATACTAAATGCCACAGCCGTCATAAGCAGGAGAATGCTACCAACAGCTTTGATAAGAGGTATGACACAGCACATTGTGACATCGCACTGATATTTCACGAGCCAATTAAGTAAGGCCTAAAAATATTTTTGGTTGTTTTAAATGGGCACATCTGTATGGTGTAAAATAGCAGCCCTGAGTGTTAAAATCACAAATGACACAAGTAACACACATTCAATCCCTCACCTGCTGTCCATGTTCGCTGGATGTTCATCAATTTTTCTGTGTATACTGCAGTAACTCCTATGCATTCCTTTATAAACTTAATACATACACAGAGCTTTGAACACAATGTGAACACCAAATGAATTGTGCCTCTTACTACATGTATCACAACATTTAATGTTTTATATTATTTGTAAGGGGTTTAATATGTAAATACAGTATGTAGTTTAAACATGTGCACCTTTATCACAGCACTAATACTCAGTGCACGAATGTGTACCGCATGCATACTGTGAATCTATATTTTGAATTTCTCTCATTACTGAACAGTTGAGTTCTATTTAATGGCAGCCATTGTCTGGTTCGCTGTAGTCGGGTTGTATGTGAGCGGGCAGAGGCTCCAGCTGCCTGTTCCTGGTCCAGTAGTAGAAGAGAGTGGCTCGGAACCCTTCGTTTCCGCCCCTGAAGTAGCGCCGCGTATATTTCGCGTTAGTAGAGATCATTCGGTATTTGCGATTTGATTCATTTTCTTCTATGGGTTCTTCTGTTCCTTGTGTTCCTTCTTCATGTGCCTGCTCCTTTTGTTTTTCTCTTTCGCTCTCCGACACCTCTTTTTCCACCTTTTCTTCCAGTTCCTCTTGTTCCTCCTCAACGTCATCGTCATCGTCATCAACGTCGTCGTCGTCGTCGTAATCCTCCACTCGCAATAATTCTTCCTCATCCTCTTCTTCTTCCTCTATCACTTCGTCGTAATCCTCCTCCCCCTCTTTAAATGATGCCTCTTCGGCAAATGCTTTCTTGAGCTCCTCCATTTCTTCAATAGTCAATACAATCTTTGATCTTAAATACATCACTGACATTGGAATTTCAGGTTCAAAAGGTCTTGCAGCTGCTAGCTCTTCATCGGTCATTTCTATGAGACAGCGTACTAGTTTCAGTGAAGCATGTGTGTCCAACTTTTCCAAATGCCTTTCAAACAGTGTCAGGTCCACATCGAGTGTGTGCAGTTCGGGTAGGCTCATTGCTAATTTGACAATTCCGTCGCGTGTGAGGCGGCAACGCCACGCCTCAATGACGCGCAGGGCTGGCACTCGTGCTGCCAGCGGCTCAATGTGCTCGTCGCCGAACCAGCCGCAACTGATGTCGAACTCGAGTAGGCCCCGCGGCAGTTGCTCCATCATACAGCTAATGGCCGGAGCGCGAAGCACGCGCGCGCCCGTCACGTGCAGCTTGCGCAGCCGCTGCGGACGCGTCACGTACAGCGCGCCGGTGCCCGTCATCAGCCAGCAAGAATACAGCTGCAGCACGATCAGGTTGGAGCAGCCACCAATCACCTTGTACGAGCGGTCCGATAATGTGGAGCAACGCAGCACCAACTCTGTGAGATGGTTGGTGCGCGCACGTATTAGCGTGATCAGCTCGCGACGTGGATAGTTCATGGAACGGCCATACATGCAGATTGCGCGCAGCTGGGAGTTTTTCGCCACAGCGCGCAGCACCCCAGGCGCCACGTTGTCGTTAATCACTACTGAGCCGAGTCGACTTATGGTCGGCACCAGATCCATCTCATATACGCGTGAGAGCGCGAACACGTCTAGATGGTAGAGGTTTGTCAGCCGCTGCAGTAACTCGAAGTGGTGTGAGTTGAACGGCACCGCGGCGTGTATGGTGAGGTCGCGCAGGAGCGGCACGTAGTCTATCAAGTTCATGAGCAGCGGGCCCGGCGTGGGGAGGAAAGCGAGCACCTGCAGCGTGTACAAGCCGGAGTGCAGTTTGCTAACGTCGCTGGGTCGCCTCATCACCAACACGCGGCCCCGCACCAAGGAAGCCCAGCGCCGACACACACGAGAAAGCGAGTCCATCACGTCCGTCACAGATAGTTGTTCCATTATCATCAAAAGTAATTCATCGGGAAGCCGCTCCATCATCAATTACAGAAAATTAAACGTTAAGGTCGCATTGCTAAAGATTATGTAGGTACCTAGTATATTTTAGCGGTTTATCTATGTCTTCAGGTTTTTTGAGGTTTTTTACAAGTAAACAACGTTGTTTTATGCAATCAGCTGATTCGGTGTTAACTCATCTCTGTTCACTGCTCAGTGTTAACCAAATAATAATATTATTTAATGCATCCTGTGATTAAGTTTCTTACAAAAAAAAGGTATTCACTTTTCACTGTTCTGAGATTGGTGCTTAGGCTATAGGTACCTAGAGTTATTTTCAATCATTGATTTTCGCTCCAGACTCCTACATCCCGTCCTGCAATGTCGTTCCTTTTACCATTTTAAAAGTTTAGTCTCGTTTGTTTTTGATTGACAGTGACTTGTTAACGAATAAAAATATATAAATTGTAATCAGCTAACTGTCAAATTTTTTTTTTAGATATACTTTTATAATGTTTTCGATGTTCTCTTATTTTTATACAACTTTAACGACTAATAACAGTAAAGGTTTAGATTTCTAAAAACGATTTATGTAATGTGTTTCGTAAGTGTAGTTACACTACATACAAAAACGTAGTGTGCTCAAGTAGCCACTTGCGAATTACCATACCGAATCACGATTGATCACTAGTCAGTGTCATTGAAACGGAAGATACTTATGAAACAATATTATAATAATAGATAGGTACTTCAAAGTCGGGGTTAAGGCTTGTGATTTAGTGTCTTGTAACCAGATTTCGGGGTAAATATGGTACGGATTGGTTGTGTTTTTATCTTTACACAATACCATTTCTGAAAGTTGAGAATATAACGAATTTTTAGAATCAGAGGTAAAATTATTTACTATATGTCTAACATACGTATCCAATGCAATTTATTTTGTTTGATAATATTACCCGAAAATAGTGTTTGGTTGTCAAAATTCATTGCGTCAAAAATTGCATCAAATTTCATATTGGAAATGTGAACAGAAATTATATTCTATGCCTGCAATGTTCACATCAGCTGACTGTCAAATGTCATTTGTCAAGTTTGTAAATTGTAATCAAACATTGCAAATTGCAATTTAGAAAAGCGAAAAACTTTTACGGCTTCATCTTTCGAATGAAAAATAATTGAAAATTTGGTTAAGAAGTACATATTTTAAAATATGCGTCTGTTAACATTTAGTTTCCTAAAAAACTGTTCATTCAAATGTTTGTATCGAGGTTTGCCAAAGAAATACAGCTCGGTTCAAACTGACGTTACGGAACCAAAAGTAATTGGTAGGTACACAATATTGCAATATTCAGAATTTCGAAAAAGAATTCGGTTCTTGGCTAATGCTGTTTATAATTAGAGGTGGACCTTTGCTAGCAGTTTCCTGTGAATTGCTGAAATTATTCACTTGTTTCGGCAGGATGATAAAGATTTTATAATAGAATACAAAACCCTAGGAATAGTAGGTACTACATACTTCTAATCTTGTGTTATTCGTTATATTCTAGTGGTTTTTAATGACTAGGATGTAAGTATACTAGTATATGGTGCAATCAGTATATATTTGATATGATGTCAACATGTATTATGTACCAACATTATACTGCACTTTATCCAATGGACCAATACCAATGGACTGACTAGAAAATTGCCACATTGCCAGTTTTTTTTATTGCTTTGAATGACGAGACAAGCTTGCTATTCACCTGATGGTAAGCAATACGACCACCCTTAATATTAGAAGCACCATCCAACACCTTGAATTACAACATATTGTTTGGTTTTCTACTGTGCTCATCATCCTGAGACGAGATGTTATGTCTTATTATGTCCAGTAGTAACACTGGCTACAATGTCCTTCAAACCAGAATACAACAGTGATCATATACTGCTGCTTATTGGTACATACCCAGGCAGATTCTCACATATACCACCAGTTATTATCATCAGTATTATCATCTATTTTTGTGTGTATGTATCTCTCACCTGCATTCATAATTGTCAGTAAATTATGTCACCTGATAACCAGTCATATCAATATTCAATAATTATAATAAGAAAAGATTTTAGTGCTATGTATTTCTATGTAATGTTTATAAAGTCACTTTTTATATCCATTGAAGCAAGTGTATTAAGCTTGTATCTCTTACATACATAGCATCACACTAAAATCCAACCAGCTATGTTAAATTCATACACTTCATGATTATTGTATCATACCTGTAGTAAGGTGTAATATATCAAGTATCTTACACTCTGGCACAGGTGATCCTAGCTTAGTGGAAATATGCCCAACATGGAAAGGGGATGAGGAGGTGGAGTTGCGAGAGGCGTTCCTGCGCGACATGCAGGTGCTGCCCGAGTTCGTGTCGGCGCAGGAGGAGGCGGCGCTGCTCGCCGAGCTCGAGCCGCGGCTCAAGAGGATGCGGTACGAGTTCGATCACTGGGATAATGTCAGTATCAGCTAAATGATGTGGAAAATTAATATAAATAAATCATTTGCTACATTTTGGTATTAATTGGATAGCATGTAACTCTTGAGGTAATATTGGTTGGTTTAGGTAGAGGTCCAAAATCAGAATAAGTCTTATAACAGACTAACATCATCATTGTGATCATGGAAACTTTAACAATATATTATCTTCTTTCTTTAGCAATATACATACTTGAAGATTCAGTGTATGTAAGTACACACTCACTTTGCTAGATTATAAAGAACCTGTAATTCCCATGTATGTAAATATAAATCTTGCACCCACTTTTGGCCAAGTGTATTCCATCTCATGATGTAATATGAGGCGAACCCGTTGCCAGATTGGACATAAATTCCAGACTTTAGACTGATACTGAGGAGAAAAGCCTCAGCATGGCAGTCGTAACGCAATACAACGACGCCAATGTGGCAATTTAATGCAGACTTATTTTGAGAATTTTTATTGTGCTCTATGGATGAAGAATCTATGCACAATTAAATAACCTGACAAAACATTTAAAATGTTATTAAAACGCGATTTGCTATAATGCAGTGGAATCTGTCATATAATTTTGCATAAGTTCGGTCTGACGACGCAAGAACGCAATAAATGTTAATATAATCGTGAGTTGTGTCTGGTTACAGGCGATCGAGGGCTACCGCGAGACGGAGGTGTCGTCGTGGCGTGCGGAGAACGAGGCGGTGATGCGGCGCGTGCGCGCGCTCGCGTTCGTGCGCGACGAGCCGCTGCCGCACGCACACGTGCTCGACCTCGCCGCCGCCGGGTTCATCCGCCCGCACGTCGACGCCGTCAGGGTACATCATAATTTATCCACAGACAGCACCCTTTGTATGCGAATACTGTCCGTCACAATTTATCATATTTTCTTTAAGTATGGAGGTACATGCTGTTTGTTATCTCGCTGAACAGGTTTTGTTTTCTTGCTGCAATGCATTGTATGATACTGGTTTTCATATTACGGAGGTTACAGCGTCAACGCGATCGTATCGGTTCGCTATGTATATTGTTTGGTGACCGTGGTGTGTTGCAGTTCTGCGGGGCGGTGATCGCAGGCGTGTGTTTAGCGTCGAGCGCGGTGATGCGGTTGCAGCATGAGGCGCGGCCGCACCTCGCCGCGCATGCGCTGCTGCAACGACGCGCTCTCTATATCATGCGGTATGACATTACCCACTAATTAGTAATAGGGTATCATTCATTGTATCGTCGCAGATAGTGCCTATCTGAATTTTAGGGAAAGATTTATTATAATAATACTTTCTGGTGATCTATACATCAAGTTACACACAAAATACATGATGAATACTATGATGAATAATGAGTTGTTGGTGGTGCGTGGTGTGCAGGGGCGTGGCGCGCTACTCGTTCTCGCACGCGGTGCTGGGCGGCGCGGGCAGCGTGTGGCGCGGGCAGCGCGTGGCGCGCGCGCGCCGCGTGGCGGTCATCTGCCGCAGCAAGCCCGCGCCCGCGCCCGCGCCCGACCAGCTCTGAAGTATATCGGGGTAATGCTCAGCATATTCTCTGTTTTTGGTACCGACGACGAGTTACTTCCTATTTATGACCCTAGTCTTTCATTACGAGTATTGTACAATATATTTTATTAATAAATGCAACTCAAATAAACAAGAGCATACTTTAACAAGTTTATTCCTCTAAATATTACATATTATTACATAATATATTATTTGCGTCGAAAAAATCACAAAACGCAATCACCAGCTGGTGTACAAAGACCGCATATGACGTGATCAGGTAGGAAATGTACTACCTAGTGCGTTCTTCGGATGACATTATATTTTTATCGCATAGTAAATATACAATCCTTATCGTTATCTATGGATCGATCCCAAGAATAAACCAATCAAAGCGAGTCATCTATAACCAAAAATTTTGTACGACAATTCCATTTCATGGATGATCGAGCCTGCTGTAAATTCGAAAGTAAAATTACTTATAAAAGTGGAGTTTGAGTGGTATTTGTAAAGTATTCCGCAATTTCAATTATCTGGCTGATGATGTCACGAGCGCCGTGACAGGATTGTTTGTGGTAGGATTTAACCATGAACATCGCCAGGATTACTTTTAAGGAGATGCATATGTATCTACGCACTATACAATAAATATTAAGTTTAATTTAAAGGGGTGCAAGTGCACTTTTTAGCTCATGAATATTTAGGGCGGAAAAAATTTAATAGTTGTGCTCCAGCAGAAGGATATTGCGCCCATTTTGCCACCTACTACAGATATCGCTAACTTACAAAATACTATTAACTAAATTCATACAAAACAATTCTATGTTCGAATATATTTACCTCTACATTTTCTCGTAAATATTTTGTAGGCATAATCAAAGTCTTTTATTTCATTACACTAAGTATATCCAGTAAAAGATGGTTAACAATGAGATGAGGGGTGAAAATGATGGAAACATAAAACGCGATTGTTACAAGTATAAAAAGAAATGAACTGTTCTACTGCAGAAAAGATTTTATAAATTTCATTACATTCACATAAATAAATGTTATGAAAACAGTTAGTAGGTTTTGTAACATCTTTGGGGTCAGGCGTGTACGACAAAACTAAACATAGTGAACAGGAATAAAGGGGTGAATAGAAGTAACAGATTTTAACAGAACACCATAAAATTAAATTAGTCGGAAGAAAAGGTTACGCCACTGCCCATAACCCTTCACAAAGCCAAAGAAGTTGTGGGTGTTGATGACCTTGAGAGGTATTAATGAAAATAAAGTTCTTGTGAATAGAGTTTGAGCTCAAACAATGTAACTTGACTAAAGCCCCTCTTAGTTAAATAATTCTAATGAAGTTTATTTAACAGGATTATTTGTATGTATAAGTTTAATTTTAGTTTGTTTTCACCCCATTTAGTATTCCTGCATGTGGTTAAGACATTCCGCTGGTGCGTCATTGTATGTGGTGCTTGTGTTCTTGCTCGTCCATGTCGTCGAGGGTCTCGACCTCGAGGTACTCCACCTCTCCGTCGTGGTCGCCGTCCGCCTCCGCCTCGCCGTCCGCGTCGTGTTCCACCTCCATGTGCTCCTCCTCCTGCGAGTCGCCGCCCTCCTCCTGCTACAACACCACACGGTAAGACCTGGCGCTAGTGTTAAACTCACACTTGGGGCATTTACAATAACGCGGACGACGAAAATATTCATATTCTAGATTTTGTTCATAATTGGCTCATTTGCACTTCCATGGTACTTGAATAAATGTACGTCATTATTTATTTCATTAGCCTAGTTACGAATCAATGGCACTCTGAGGAATAGAGTACCAGACTCACTTATGCTCTTTGTTTTTATAAAACATATATGTCATATAAATTCTAACACAGGAAGAATATTTAATTCCAGTAAAAAAACAAGTTATATGCCTTTGAATTTCAGTAGAAGGGTATGTGTCAAGAAACGGAACAGAGGCATAATACCCACACGTGACATCATTGGAAATTAGAAAGTTTGAAAAAGAAATAACAGATGGAGCGATATTCCCACTATGTGTTTTCAAGTCCAACTAACTTGTCTGTGGAATGCCCCATGTATCATCTCGGCATAAAACGGCGTAATAAATTTGTTCACTCATTTGATTTTCATTTTAAAACTACAATGTTATTCACATTGTTAAACAGTTTTCCAGTGATCTCATTGTAAGGTGCTTTATTTTCAAAAATCTCAGTTTTATTAAAACGTTATTACTAACCTGCATCTGCGCGCGGCGGTGCACACGAGCGTGGCGCTTCATGGCGGCCACCGACCCGAATCTGCAAAAACAAATAATGAGGACAATTTACTTTGTGTATAGATTTTTTCCTTAACGAATTTCTCCCACGGGGGCCAAACTCAACGAAGATCAGCCAAGTATGCAGGAGATATTATAGTGCACATATGTCAGCGCTATACACAAATGCACTCTTTCTTCCTTCACTTTCATGGTACAGCAAGACTGCAATCTGACATGACAGGAGAGAGATTAGGCGCCGGACCAACAGTTTTAAGTGCTTTCCGAGGCACTGGGGTATTACATCACCAACTTCCTTATTTTGAGTTGCAACTAATTTTTAAGATGGAATATCTCGGTCGCAATTATTTTCAAACTCAGTACCTCAGTGCAGTGGTCGTACAATTACAATGTGTGTAACTCACATGCGTCCGCATTCGCGGCACGTGGTGGAGGGCGGCGCGGCGTCGTCTCCCGCGGCGGCGTCGTCGGGCAGCTCGGACGCGTGGCACTTGCGGATGTGCGCCATGAGGTTGTTGCGCGTGGCGAAGCGCAGTATGCAGCCGTCGTACCCGCACACGAACTGGCGCGCCTGGCGGTGCCGCAGCAGGTGCGCCGCGAACAGCTCGGGGTCGCGGTAGGTGCGGAAGCAGGCGGGACACACGTGCGGCGGCGAGGCGGCGCGGCCGTGCGCGGCGGCGGCGTGCGCGGCCAGCGCGGCGCGGTCGGAAAGCGCGCGCCGGCCGCACGCCGGGCAGCGCGCCTCGCACGCGCCCTCGTGCCGCCGCAGCTCCGCGCCCGACGCGAACGTGCGCGCGCACAGGTGGCAGCGCAGCGCCGCCGCCGCGTGCGCCGCCGAGTGCGAGCGCAGCGCGGCGCGCGTGCCGAACTGCGCGCCGCAGGTCCAGCACGCGTGCGCGGCGCCGGGCGCGTGCGCGGCGCAGTGGGCGCGGTAGTCGGCGACGCGCGGGTAGGAGGCGGGGCAGACGGTGCACTGGTAGACGTGGTCGCCGCGCGCGTTGCGGGCGCGCTCGAGGTCGTCGTCGTCGGCGCGCGCGGCGGCCGCGAGCGCGTGCTTGTCCACCATGATGATGTCGTCCTCGCTATACACGCCGCCGGCCGCCGCGCCCGAACCGCCCACCACTATGAATACGTCTATCTTCTGTGTCAGCTCATGCAATCTGTAAAGTCATTGGGAATCCCATTAAACAAATTACAGTAGAAACCAGCCTTAACAACATTGTCTCATTTGAAGGTCTATATAAACACTATTATAAACAAACCACTTACAACACTGGTTGAAATTATGTAAATGTGATATAATATCACATCTCCATTTTTCTACTCCTTGGGATATTTTGACATTACATGTATCAACTTCTTATAACAACCATGTAAATTTTTTGCTATAGAATTTACGGCCATTGTTTGCCAGCCAGTTTACATATGGAAATGAATATTTATCATATAACAAAGCATATATTACTTATAACAATCACATATAGAATCCTGACTAGATTGCATTGTCCTTTCAATGTCA
>NC_051123.1:2335512-2401408 GCF_014839805.1 Manduca sexta
CAGATTCTCACATATACCACCAGTTATTATCATCAGTATTATCATCTATTTTGTGTGTATGTATCTCTCACCTGCATTCATAATTGTCAGTAAATTATGTCACCTGATAACCAGTCATATCAATATTCAATAATTATAATAAGAAAAGATTTTAGTGCTATGTATTTCTATGTAATGTTTATAAAGTCACTTTTATATCCATTGAAGCAAGTGTATTAAGCTTGTATCTCTTACATACATAGCATCACACTAAAATCAACCAGCTATGTTAAATTCATACACTTCATGATTATTGTATCATACCTGTAGTAGGTGTAATATATGAAGCTATCTTACACTCTGGCACAGGTGATCCTAGCTGGTGGATATGCCCAACATGGAAAGGGGATGAGGAGGTGGAGTTGCGAGAGGCGTTCCTGCGCGACATGCAGGTGCTGCCCGAGTTCGTGTCGGCGCAGGAGGAGGCGGCGCTGCTCGCCGAGCTCGAGCCGCGGCTCAAGAGGATGCGGTACGAGAGTTCGATCACTGGGATAATGTCAGTATCAGCTAAATGATGTGGAAAATTAATATAAATAAATCATTTGCTACATTTTGGTATTAATGGATAGCATGTAACTCTTGAGGTAATATTGGTTGGTTTAGGTAGAGGTCCAAAATCAGAATAAGTCTTATAACAGACTAACATCATCATTGTGATCATGGAAACTTTAACAATATATTATCTTCTTTCTTTTTAGCAATATACATACTTGAAGATTCAGTGTATGTAAGTACACACTCACTTTGCTAGATTATAAAGAACCTGTAATTCCCATGTATGTAAATATAAATCTTGCACCCACTTTTGGCCAAGTGTATTCCATCTCATGATGTAATATGAGGCGAACCCGTTGCCAGATTGGACATAAATTCCAGACTTTAGACTGATACTGAGGAGAAAAGCCTCAGCATGGCAGTCGTAACGCAATACAACGACGCCAATGTGGCAATTTAATGCAGACTTATTTTGAGAATTTTATTGTGCTCTATGGATGAAGAATCTATGCACAATTAAATAACCTGACAAAACATTTAAAATGTTATTAAAACGCGATTTGCTATAATGCAGTGGAATCTGTCATATAATTTTGCATAAGTTCGGTCTGACGACGCAAGAACGCAATAAATGTTAATATAATCGTGAGTTGTGTCTGGTTACAGGCGATCGAGGGCTACCGCGAGACGGAGGTGTCGTCGTGGCGTGCGGAGAACGAGGCGGTGATGCGGCGCGTGCGCGCGCTCGCGTTCGTGCGCGACGAGCCGCTGCCGCACGCACGTGCTCGACCTCGCCGCCGCCGGGTTCATCCGCCCGCACGTCGACGCCGTCAGGGTACATCATAATTTATCCACAGACAGCACCCTTTGTATGCGAATACTGTCCGTCACAATTTATCATATTTTCTTTAAGTATGGAGGTACATGCTGTTTGTTATCTCGCTGAACAGGTTTTGTTTTCTTGCTGCAATGCATTGTATGATACTGGTTTTCATATTACGGAGGTTACAGCGTCAACGCGATCGTATCGGTTCGCTATGTATATTGTTTGGTGACCGTGGTGTGTTGCAGTTCTGCGGGGCGGTGATCGCAGGCGTGTGTTTAGCGTCGAGCGCGGTGATGCGGTTGCAGCATGAGGCGCGGCCGCACCTCGCCGCGCATGCGCTGCTGCAACGACGCGCTCTCTATATCATGCGGTATGACATTACCCACTAATTAGTAATAGGGTATCATTCATTGTATCGTCGCAGATAGTGCCTATCTGAATTTTAGGGAAAGATTTATTATAATAATACTTTCTGGTGATCTATACATCAAGTTACACACAAAATACATGATGAATACTATGATGAATAATGAGTTGTTGGTGGTGCGTGGTGTGCAGGGGCGTGGCGCTACTCTCGTTCTCGCACGCGGTGCTGGGCGGCGCGGGCGGCGTGTGGCGCGGGCAGCGCGTGGCGCGCGCGCGCCGCGTGGCGGTCATCTGCCGCAGCAAGCCCGCGCCCGCGCCCGCGCCCGACCAGCTCTGAAGTATATCGGGGTAATGCTCAGCATATTCTCTGTTTTTGGTACCGACGACGAGTTACTTCCTATTTATGACCCTAGTCTTTCATTACGAGTATTGTACAATATATTTTATTAATAAATGCAACTCAAATAAACAAGAGCATACTTTAACAAGTTTATTCCTCTAAATATTACATATTATTACATAATATATTATTTGCGTCGAAAAAATCACAAAACGCAATCACCAGCTGGTGTACAAAGACCGCATATGACGTGATCAGGTAGGAAATGTACTACCTAGTGCGTTCTTCGGATGACATTATATTTTTATCGCATAGTAAATATACAATCCTTATCGTTATCTATGGATCGATCCCAAGAATAAACCAATCAAAGCGAGTCATCTATAACCAAAAAATTTTGTACGACAATTCCATTTCATGGATGATCGAGCCTGCTGTAAATTCGAAAGTAAAATTACTTATAAAAGTGGAGTTTGAGTGGTATTTGTAAAGTATTCCGCAATTTCAATTATCTGGCTGATGATGTCACGAGCGCCGTGACAGGATTGTTTGTGGTAGGATTTAACCATGAACATCGCCAGGATTACTTTTAAGGAGATGCATATGTATCTACGCACTATACAATAAATATTAAGTTTAATTTAAAGGGGTGCAAGTGCACTTTTTAGCTCATGAATATTTAGGGCGGAAAAAATTTAATAGTTGTGCTCCAGCAGAAGGATATTGCGCCCATTTTTGCCACCTACTACAGATATCGCTAACTTACAAAATACTATTAACTAAATTCATACAAAACAATTCTATGTTCGAATATATTTACCTCTACATTTTCTCGTAAATATTTTGTAGGCATAATCAAAGTCTTTTATTTCATTACACTAAGTATATCAGTAAAAGATGGTTAACAATGAGATGAGGGGTGAAAATGATGGAAACATAAAACGCGATTGTTACAAGTATAAAAAGAAATGAACTGTTCTACTGCAGAAAAGATTTTATAAATTTCATTACATTCACATAAATAAATGTTATGAAAACAGTTAGTAGGTTTTGTAACATCTTTGGGGTCAGGCGTGTACGACAAAACTAAACATAGTGAACAGGAATAAAGGTGAATAGAAGTAACAGATTTTAACAGAACACCATAAAATTAAATTAGTCGGAAGAAAAGGTTACGCCACTGCCCATAACCCTTCACAAAGCCAAAGAAGTTGTGGGTGTTGATGACCTTGAGAGGTATTAATGAAAATAAAGTTCTTGTGAATAGAGTTTGAGCTCAAACAATGTAACTTGACTAAAGCCCCCTCTTAGTTAAATAATTCTAATGAAGTTTATTTAACAGGATTATTTGTATGTATAAGTTTAATTTTAGTTTGTTTTCACCCCATTTAGTATTCCTGCATGTGGTTAAGACATTCCGCTGGTGCGTCATTGTATGTGGTGCTTGTGTTCTTGCTCGTCCATGTCGTCGAGGGTCTCGACCTCGAGGTACTCCACCTCCGTCGTGGTCGCCGTCCGCCTCCGCCTCGCCGTCCGCGTCGTGTTCCACCTCCATGTGCTCCTCCTCCTGCGAGTCGCCGCCCTCCTCCTGCTACAACACCACACGGTAAGACCTGGCGCTAGTGTTAAACTCACACTTGGGGCATTTACAATAACGCGGACGACGAAAATATTCATATTCTAGATTTTGTTCATAATTGGCTCATTTGCACTTCCATGGTACTTGAATAAATGTACGTCATTATTTATTTCATTAGCCTAGTTACGAATCAATGGCACTCTGAGGAATAGAGTACCAGACTCACTTATGCTCTTTCTTTTATAAAACATATATGTCATATAAATTCTAACACAGGAAGAATATTTAATTCCAGTAAAAAAACAAGTTATATGCCTTTGAATTTCAGTAGAAGGGTATGTGTCAAGAAACGGAACAGAGGCATAATACCCACACGTGACATCATTGGAAATTAGAAAGTTTGAAAAAGAAATAACAGATGGAGCGATATTCCCACTATGTGTTTTCAAGTCCAACTAACTTGTCTGTGGAATGCCCCATGTATCATCTCGGCATAAAACGGCGTAATAAATTTGTTCACTCATTTGATTTTCATTTTAAAACTACAATGTTATTCACATTGTTAAACAGTTTTCCAGTGATCTCATTGTAAGGTGCTTTATTTTCAAAAATCTCAGTTTTATTAAAACGTTATTACTAACCTGCATCTGCGCGCGGCGGTGCACACGAGCGTGGCGCTTCATGGCGGCCACCGACCCGAATCTGCAAAAACAAATAATGAGGACAATTTACTTTGTGTATAGATTTTTTCCTTAACGAATTTCTCCCACGGGGGCCAAACTCAACGAAGATCAGCCAAGTATGCAGGAGATATTATAGTGCACATATGTCAGCGCTATACACAAATGCACTCTTTCTTCCTTCACTTTCATGGTACAGCAAGACTGCAATCTGACATGACAGGAGAGATTAGGCGCCGGACCAACAGTTTTAAGTGCTTTCCGAGGCACTGGGGTATTACATCACCAACTTCCTTATTTTGAGTTGCAACTAATTTTTAAGATGGAATATCTCGGTCGCAATTATTTTCAAACTCAGTACCTCAGTGCAGTGGTCGTACAATTACAATGTGTGTAACTCACATGCGTCCGCATTCGCGGCACGTGGTGGAGGGCGGCGCGGCGTCGTCTCCCGCGGCGGCGTCGTCGGTGCAGCCTCGGACGCGTGGCACTTGCGGATGTGCGCCATGAGGTTGTTGCGCGTGGCGAAGCGCAGTATGCAGCCGTCGTACCCGCACACGAACTGGCGCGCCTGGCGGTGCCGCAGCAGGTGCGCCGCGAACAGCTCGGGGTCGCGGTAGGTGCGGAAGCAGGCGGGACACACGTGCGGCGGCGAGGCGGCGCGGCCGTGCGCGGCGGCGGCGTGCGCGGCCAGCGCGGCGCGGTCGGGCGCGCGCCGGCCGCACGCCGGGCAGCGCGCCTCGCACGCGCCCTCGTGCCGCCGCAGCTCCGCGCCCGACGCGAACGTGCGCGCGCACAGGTGGCAGCGCAGCGCCGCCGCCGCGTGCGCCGCCGAGTGCGAGCGCAGCGCGGCGCGCGTGCCGAACTGCGCGCCGCAGGTCCAGCACGCGTGCGCGGCGCCGAGCGCGTGTGCGGCGCAGTGGGCGCGGTAGTCGGCGACGCGCGGGTAGGAGGCGGGGCAGACGGTGCACTGGTAGACGTGGTCGCCGCGCGCGTTGCGGGCGCGCTCGAGGTCGTCGTCGTCGGCGCGCGCGGCGGCCGCGAGCGCGTGCTTGTCCACCATGATGATGTCGTCCTCGCTATACACGCCGCCGGCCGCCGCGCCCGAACCGCCCACCACTATGAATACGTCTATCTTCTGTGTCAGCTCATGCAATCTGTAAAGTCATTGGGAATCCCATTAAACAAATTACAGTAGAAACCAGCCTTAACAACATTGTCTCATTTGAAGGTCTATATAAACACTATTATAAACAAACCACTTACAACACTGGTTGAAATTATGTAAATGTGATATAATATCACATCTCCATTTTTCTACTCCTTGGGATATTTTGACATTACATGTATCAACTTCTTATAACAACCATGTAAATTTTTTGCTATAGAATTTACGGCCATTGTTTGCCAGCCAGTTTACATATGGAAATGAATATTTATCATATAACAAAGCATATATTACTTATAACAATCACATATAGAATCCTGACTAGATTGCATTGTCCTTTCAATGTCATTATAATCAGTTTTAACTGTATTACTTAAATTAAAAAAAAAAAAATGCAATTGCCAATAATCTATGTTTGCAAAAAATATACATATAAACTTTACTGTCACTTTGCAAAAATCCTATTTATGCTATACAAAACAATGATGACCTTCTCCGGAGTGCTCTGATCTTCTCGCTGAGTGGAGGCACGCCGCGCCGATAGCGCCGAGCTGAACTCATACGCCTCCAGTGTGCGCCGAATGCAATTGGAACACAGCCGGCCCTCCGGCACCACCTGAGACCACATTATCACATAATTATAATTCCCCTTTGTTTGCAACACTGACAATTTTTTTTCTTTTAGTCCTTAAAATAAAATTGTTGTACATTCAATAAAAACATTGTGTAAAACGCTCTTTTTACAGTAAACATTATATTAGCAAAATAATTACAGAATACAATTTTAGACATTCTTTTGACAGCGTCCAGCCAGAAAGAATAATAATAGAATAGTCGCCGCGTGACATATCTTCTCTTCTGCCAGCCAGACCGCGGAGCCGAATATTTCCCGAAACACCCGATGTCATCGGTTAGGATAACGCCACGTAACATCGGCCATCCTGCAAAGTGAATACCGTAAGGTATTCACAAAAATAAATTTGAGAAAGTAGAACTGAATTGGGTACTTATATTTTAAACAAATAGGGCCCAGCAACACAAATCAGAATGCTCATGTCTGCACACAGAATATGATCAGAATGCTCATGACTACAGACAGAATATGATCACAGACAATGAATGACAGAATATGTTCATGGTCACAGACAGAATATGATCAGAATGCTCATGGCTACAGACAGAATATGATCAGAATGCTCATGATTACAGACAAAATATGATCAGAACGCTCATAGCTGCAGATAGAATATTATCAAAAGGCTCACGGCCACAGACAGATCAGATTAAATAAAATAAACAGTTACGCACGTTCGCATTGTCAGCCTGAAGTGTTGCGCCACCGATTTGACTTCACATGACGCCAGTCATTCCTGTCTCCAATGATTTAGTTTCTAAGAAAACACCCTCTCCAGTGAGCCAAGCAGCAGGCATAACGAAGTTTTTGTTATGAATGTCGTGAATCGTACTAATGTGCAGACATCAATTCCATATGCATTCCCAACATATTTACTTCAACAGATGTAGCGTTGCCATGGTAACTAAAAATCTGAGAATCTGGTAATTTTAATTTTGGCATTCAATGATTCATCACAGATTTATTCCGATAGTTCTCTTCACATTCGAATTCAATGTAACTTCAAATTATCATTTGTATAATCCCACTTCTGAATGTAAAACGCTCTTTTTACAGTAAACATTATATTAGCAAAATAATTACAGAATACAATTTTAGACATTCTTTTGACAACGTCCAGCCAGAAAGAATAATAATAGAATAGTCGCCGCGTGACATATCTTCTCTTCTGCCAGCCAGACCGCCGGGAGCCGAATATTTCGGAAACACCCGATGTCATCGGTTAGGATAACGCCACGTAACAATTGTTTTATGGCACCAAAAAATTATATTTATTACAAAATACCAAAGCATAGTTATAGTCTAGTAACCTGATAATATGTTTACACTTCATATGTAAATTGTAACAAACAACAATTATAATATATGAACACTAAAAAGTAGTTCAATTCAATAGAACTTCCAAGCAATGTCATTAAATATGTATTAAGTTTTACATTAGTTTTGAAACATAAAATTTGCATTGGCATTTGGAAGCCCATTGCAGAACTTAGGTAGCTTTCTCTAAACATAAAATCCAAATAGAATAAAACATGATATATTTCACATTTAAATTAAATTAATACATTGGATTTAGGAATCTAAAGCCTACTATTACGGCAGAATTTGATATTTACTTCGAGAGGATAGGAATATTTTACATCAAATAAAAGGTAAACAAAACATAATAGAGTAATGATCGTTTCGGTTATGATACTTAAACTTTAAACATTTAATGTTGGCGATATTATTGGCGCACCTTACTATTGTTGAGCTGCAGCAGCATGGCCCGAAGCGGCACCTGCCCCAGGGAAGCACCCGCATCATGCTCTTCTGGCGTCAATAACTCGCCGCTGGTGTTGCCGCACACGCAGCACGACTCCGATTCCACCTCAAGCTTCATTACTTCTGTAGCCATTTTACACTTGCAGACACACAAAATTAATTGTACGAATATATCTTTCTCTTAAGTTATTTACAGAAGCTAAAATGTTATTTGAACCAACACATAAATTATAACTGGTAATGTCAATTGTCATTTGGACATTAGCAAACGCACTAAAACATAGACAATTCAAATTACATTATAAAGACTGCATAAAGGGCACAAACATCCAAGTCATTCGTACAGAAACAAACATAATCTTAGCTGAATATGGTTTTTTAAAGTATAGTTCGAAGTGTAGTAGTTGAATTAAAAAATCATAGTGCCACATTTACATTTCAAAATATAATATTGTTATAATTCTTTATCCGATGAATAATAAAAATATTTAATAAAATGTTCTGTACGTACATCTTATTTCTTTTACTTGCCATAATGACATTAAGTTTTACAATATATGCTTTCAAATAATTATAATTGTCGTATGCGTATAATGAAATAAGGAGTCATTTTGACAATCTACGTCAGTCGCCATATTGTTTGGAAAAATTGTCTATGGTTAAGTGTGTTTGCAGTTTGTTTCTGTTGTTTTCGGTGTAATATATCCATATTAATCCAGTGTTAATTACTATCGATTTAAAAATTACGACCTAAACGTATTAGAATATCATTTATCATGTCCATCGGTGTGCCTATTAAAGTACTTCACGAAGCTGAAGGCCATGTAGTGACCTGTGAAACAAACACCGGCGAAGTATACCGCGGGAAGCTGATAGAAGCCGAGGATAACATGAATTGCCAGATGACTCTGGTGACGGTGACGTATCGCGACGGCCGGGTTGCGCAACTGGAAAATGTTTACATTCGAGGCTCCAAGATCAGGTTCCTGATATTGCCTGACATGTTGAAGAACGCGCCAATGTTCAAACGGCAGGGCAATAAGCCGACTGCCGGTCGCGGCAAAAGTGCAATACTACGGGCTCAGGGTGAGTGTAACAGATGAAAACTGAGTACGTATTTTCTTTGTTTGGTTACTGTAGATATATATATCTACAGTAACCTAAAGTAAACAAAAATCAGAAACCCTGAGGTTAACAGTCGTATACTATCGACGTAGTTCAAAAGATAACGATAGGTTCTTGGGAGCTTAAAAATTGTATTTTGTATACCAGGGTTTAGGGTCTACCAACTAAAATTTTAAGTGATAACCATTTTCATCAGTTTAGTTGTAAAAGAATTTCTTTTAATTTTTAGAACTATGTTTACTCTGTAATATATTCATAAGTAAGGTATTATACTGGGGCCATTTTTCATTTAATTGCTCAAATCAAAAATTCTGGAAAATATTCATAACTCAAAAACTATGAAAAATCGCAGAACATACATGGGGGCGATTCAGATACCCCAAGGGGTGCTCTATCTCTGGACCCCCGCTTGACACTATTTTTTGGGACACTGTATAAACTTGTTTATCACATTCATTTGCATAATTCCATATATATTTAGTTATAGTTAGTCAATTATTTTGTGCATAAAGTGAATGTAATAATTCTAAGTGCTTGTTGTATGCTGTAATTTTGTTGACATAACATTCCTAGTAAACAGGCTAGTGAGAAAAGGTTGACTACCCAAGAATCATATATCTCGTGGGTCCTCTCTTGGTTTGCTGGCAAACCTGACAGCTACATTGACATTTACGTGTGTCACGGGATTATAACCTTATATACTACATACAATACAATAAGGTTATTTTTCTGTGACACGCGTAATGTCATGTAGCTGTCAGGTTTGCCGGCAAACCAAGAGAGGACCCACGAGATATGTATGTTGGTATTTAGATAGATATCTAAAACAATAAAGTATACACTATCTGTTGAATATACATAAGTATTTTTTGAGTTTTCATTATGACATCCATTTCAACACAGCTTTTACCCTTTAATCACTGTAAACCATATCTATAAATATTTTGATCTTTCTGGATATTGTCACTTTAAGTTCTAATACAATTTGAGTGAAATAGGTACTAGTATGTAAGTATGTATTTTCATCCAATCAAACATAAAATATATTTGAAATTCCAATTCTAAATTAACTTCAATTTAAACAGTTGATTATAAAAAAATTCCAACAGTTTATTTTGTCTCATGAATTTTTTTTACTATTATTTCTGCAGTGTTAGAACTTAAGCCACAACATATGAGTTGGCAATGAAACATAGGAGTCAGTAGAAAATAATAAAATTAAAAACTAGGATATAATCTGAAAATATTTTTTATATCAAAAAGTAGGAGTCTTATATGTTCAACATTCTGTTGAAAATAACAGTTCTTATAGACTTATTTTGTTCCTTGTGACATTTCAGCTGCGGGTCGGGGGAGGGCAGGTGGTCGAGGCGGGGGGCACCGGGGCGGCTGGCAGGGCGGCTCCGGGCCGTCGCGGCGTTAGCACTAACCTTATATTTAATGCATTAGATTAAGCCAAATATATCTCGTAATCTGCGATGGTGGTGTTAATGTTTTGTATGGTCCACTATTGTGATACTGCCCATGGGGCAATATGTTTATTTGGTTATTTTTCAAAGGGTATGTAAATTTGCTGGGGAGTTTTAGAACTATTTATTACTATCTATATATTTGTTATGTGACAAATATGTTTTGAAATGTCATGCTATTAGTTTCTAATAAACAGTATGTGTAGAAATGTGTTTGGATGGCCATCTAAAAATTCCACCATAGCGTGAAAGTGCTACTGTAGTTTTCCAGCGGCTGCATGGCTATATTAGACCTAATCTATGTGTTCACTTTCTTACATGTTATTCTAGGCAGATTAATTTTGAGCTGAATGTCATTTACAACCCAGGCTCTAGGTGTATGTGTTATGTATACTTCATTGGTAGAAAAATGTGATGCCAAGTAAGGCACAAATTTACAAGTTGACCAATCACACTAATAATTCACACAAAGTTAATAACTTTAATTTAGCTTATTTATCTCTTTGAAATATAACCTTGTAAACAGTGGACTATTAAGTCAACATCAATATTGAATTATTGTAAAATATTGACTAAGTATGAATAAATAAACCAACCCTTACCCATGTAATGTGAAAATTCTTAGCACAATACATTTTCTTGTGTGTACAAGGTATGGTTTGTGAGACTGTGTTATACATTGTGATGTGTGTGTGTGGTAAGGGACAATAAACACAACATTAATACTATTGTTTTTATTACCAATTTATTTACACACTTGTCCTTATTACAATATAACTTAACAGGAGATGGCCAACTCACTTCCTTGTATATTGGCACATGTTACAAGCCGACAGGTGCAAAGTAAAAAGAGTTATCTCCGAAATTGTTAGTGTACAGGAGAGTGAATATAAAGCTTTTTGTTTTATTGGGAGTCAAATTCGCTTTAAATTTTATAGGTATATGTTTAATAAAAAATAAAATAGACGAAATTTGCGGAAAAAGGTATGTCAATGATGGAGCCTTGTTTAAATAATAAAAAGCAAGTCGTAAATTTGTAATGACTATTTACTTTGCACTCGTCGAAATAACTATGTACTTGTTGTGCTGTTACATATAATATAATGTATGTCTACAACTTGTCGATAATATTATGTGAACTAGTGAACAATTGTAATCTAGACCAAGGGGACAGAAATTCCTTGTATCCTCTCAGGTTCCTCAGATATTACCGACCAGAAATATATAAAAAATAGTTACTGTAATAATGATTTGCAACTGAGTGAGTACATATTGTAAAACGCTCTTTTTACAGTAAACATTATATTAGCAAAATAATTACAGAATACAATTTTAGACATTCTTTTGACAACGTCCAGCCAGAGAGAATAATAATCGAATAGTCGCCGCCTGACATATCTTCTCTTCTGCCAGCCAGACCGCGCAGCCGAATACTTCCGGAAACGCCCGATGTCATCGGCTAGGATAGCGGCGCGTAACATCGGCCATCCTGCAAAGTGAATACCGTAAGGTATTCACAAAAATAAATTTGAGAAAGTAGAACTGAATTGGGTACCTATATTTTAAACAAATTGGACCCAGCAACACAAATCAGAATGCTCATGGCTACACACAGAATATGATCAGAATGCTCATGACTACAGACAGAATATGATCACAGACAATGAATGACAGAATATGTTCATGGTCACAGACAGAATATGATCAGAATGGTCATGGCTGCAGACAGAATATGATCAAAGGCTCACGGCCACAGTCAGACAGATTAAATAAAATAAACAGTTACGCACGTTCGCATTGTCAGCCTGAAGTGTTGCGCCACCGATTTGACTTCACATGACTCCAGTCATTCCTGTCTCCAATGATTTAGTTTCTAAGAAAATACCCTCTCCAGTAATTCAAGCAGCAGGCATAACGAAGTTTTTGTTATGAATGTCGTTAATCGTACTAATGTGCAGACATCAATTCCATATGCATTCCCAACATATTTACTTCAACAGACGTAGACGTTGCCATGGTAACTAAAAATCTGAGAATCTGGTAATTTTAATTTTGGCATTCAATGATTCATCACAGATTTATTCTGATAGTTCTCTTCACATTCGAATTCAATGTAACTTCAAATTATCATTTGTATAATCCCACTTCTGAATGTAAAACGCTCTTTTTACAGTAAACATATTAGCAAAATAATTACAGAATACAATTTTAGACATTCTTTTGACAACGTCCAGCCAGAGAGAATAATAATCGAATAGTCGCCGCCTGACATATCTTCTCTTCTGCCAGCCAGACCGCGCAGCCGAATACTTCCGGAAACGCCCGATGTCATCGGCTAGGATAGCGGCGCGTAACAATATATTTATGGATGTTGTATATTTTCGTGAGGTAAGCCATATCCACTTATCCTACTCTAGTACTAAGCTAGATATGTTTCTGTACCTGTCCCCAATACCGTATTACTATCACATGTGTGTGCAGATCACAACGCGCACACTACTGGGGCTCATGTTAATTCAACTTTTCATCGGCACATAGCTTGATCGCATGTCTAAGGGGATAGTGAGACATGTTTGCCCGTACTATATTACTATTTGTATATTAATTTGCCATAAGGTTAATAACACCGCGTTTATAGGGATTTGAATTGTCAATCTGGTAACGGACTTAGGCGTCAGCAGTCAAGTTATGTGCAGATACCTTACAGGGCTATGGGACAAAATAAAAAAAAAATATATCAATACATGCAAATAGATCACGATAATGAATGAAACAAAATTAATATGTAACCAGATTGCTTGAAGTTAATTCTTATAGATACATTTCTGCGATCGTTGGAGATAATGTCACATCTATGGCAAACTCACGAATTTGCCATTTACTATTTCGCAAATTCTTAAGTATGTCATAGATGTGATGAATTATGGTTGATTATTTATTTCGGCCATACGTGTTATATTTTTGGACTAGAGTACACCAATTTTACTGATTGTTCAGTCATTTAACAACGAGCCTGCATACAATTAGCTTGGACTAAATGTATGAGATCTGTGTTGATACTTTTATCATTTGCTCCCTGCGTAGCGCAGACGACCAATCTGCTATATGACCAGCAACTGCGGTCACCGTCCCCGCATTGATTGATATGCATTTGTGTTAAAATCGACAGTAGTTCCTGATACCCAGAGGAATTGTATGTTACTGTGGGATCAGGACTATGTGATTATTTTTACAGCTACCGAGTAGTGGCTGCCTACAATCCGATTCGCCCTTCATTCGAGATCCTCATTGTAAATAACTAAAATACACTAGAGTACTATATACATTACACTTAGACCACTTAGATATTACAGCTTAGAATGTAGATAATAAGTTGTTTCAAGATGCAGCTAGACTGCATGCTTGCGGCGGGTGCCAACTTTTATGGCTGAAGTTTTTCTGAACTGAACCTGATAGTTGTCACCCTGTAGACTAACGCGCGTATTCATAAACTTTACTTATCTAAGGACGAAGCATTGCTGTGATAATAAGTCTGTTTCTCAACTTTGTTTATCTGACAGCCAAGTAGATTAAAGTTTTATCTTAATATTAGCCTATCACAACGGCCCTATGTATACGCACTGTGAAGGCTGCCATGCCGTCAGCACTGAGAAACAGACTTGTTATCACACTGATACTCCGTCCTTAGATAAGTAGCGTTTTTGAATACGGGCGTTATTATTTAATATCCCTTTAAATCATATCCCTTATTGTACAATACAATACTGTACAATAACTATAAACCCTCATAATAGGTTTCAGTGAGAGCGGGTCACGTGGCTAGCTTTACGTTGATCATGTGCACCAGCTATAATCGGGTTCGATGGTAGAAAATGTCGTAATTTTTGTTTAGAATTCTTTAAGTTATTTCCTATACTTGCACTTTTATGATTGAAAATAGCAGTATTTGCTTTGTGGTTCGTTGGATAAATAATCGTCCAACAATGGGGTTACGGCACATATACTGATAATTCGGATTACAAGTACTGTTGCTAAATTAACATAGATGCCGACTGTCTAACCAAACAGTGAGGGAACATGAATATTTTCTGTTTACTCGATCCGTTAGACACCCTCAAAAATATCTATAGAAGTCTCTTTCGCCGCTAGTTGTCCGTACGCCTGCATCGCCAGGTGAGTGTCGCGCGGCGTCAGGTAGAGAGCTGGTCCTTGTCGGCGGCGGCGGCGAGCGGGCGCGGCGCGCGGGGCGGCGGCCGCAGCGCGCGGTACAGGCGCTGCGCCGGCATCTCCACCAGCAGCGCCAGCGGCAGCGCCAGCAGGTACGACACCGCTGCGATGCCGAACCACTCCACTATCTGCAAACACATGCGCCGTGGATAACAGAGGGGGCTTGCAGTGTCCAAACTAGATATGGTCCTGGTCTGTTCCTGCACCCTGGATGTGGGCATACCAGATACCGTCGTAGTTATAGTACTGGATACGAGATAAAAACACACTTTGTTTTTACAGGAAAGGAGGGGGGGGGGGGACATATTTGTCTATAGTCTCCTGGTTATAAAAACCATATTGCCTGAAAAATTTTAATCGTTACTTACTTTTAGAGAGTAGGAAAATGGTTAAATGAAAACTTATGTTGCAACTCTCGCTATCTCATCAAGTGTACTCGGAGAATACCAGGCGCCACATTATATATTGCTTTTCTGTTCTACAAAACTTTTAGGGCCGAACTACATAGTCAGGTATGCACCATTCATGTAGGTTTTTCAACAGTCGACTAAGCTGTGTTGCTTATTATTAAACTATTTCCTTTTTTTGAAAATTGAGAAACACCTGGAGTCAACTCGATTTTCTTTGCGAAACGAGGTTGAAGAAACAATGGTATATTTGTTACCGCGGTCTGTCTATCTAGCTGTGTGAGCGTGAGCCGCGCGCCGACGAGCGCCTTGTTGAGCGGCATGTGCAGCAACAGCGCGCCGAACGACAGCCGCGCCGGCACCGACCATCCGCGCCACGACAACACCTCGCTAAATGGAGCTGCCACACATAATGGATCATTATTGTACAGGCAGACTGGTATAATGTAACAATATTTAGGTTATTATTAGTAGCATGATTGGACGCAAATGTCCATTGAGATGAGAATTTTAGCTTTTTTTAACAGTAGCAAAACTATGCAAGCTTATATATCGTCTCAAAAATCGTTTTAGTCGATATGGGATGCGACAATTGGTTTAAAAGTTGGGTATATGATGCAGTGCCTTGTTCATGTATTTACTTTTACTCTGTTCTGGAGGTAAGTATTTGTACTTGTTCTGTTGGGGCTGCCATTCAATTGTTTGGAAAAGAGACCAGTGTAGTCATTTCCGCGTCATAGAGTATTACTCACATTGCACGCCGTGCATGGCTCCAAGCAGACCGATCGATATGAAGGCCGCGAAGACTGGCCTCTCGAGTGCGGCGAGCGCGGCGGCCGGGCCGCGCGCCGGCTCCCCCGCGCCCAGCAGCAGCGGCGACAGCGGCACCCACCACACTGCCAGCGGCACCGACCACACCGAGACCCAGCGGAACACCTGCATCATACCTCAAAATTCAGTGGCATAGCGAGAGTTATTGCCACCCCGGGCCGATTGCAGTGGTGCCGGAGAGAGTAAAGGCCAAATTCCATTAAATCAAAGAAAGTGCCACGCGCCCCTCCACATACTGGTACTGATACATGCGACAAAATATGAAAGCTTATATTTTTAGACCTTTTGTCACACCACTAAAATGGGCTGCTCCTACCCCTTCCTATACATCTTCCACTAACATTGTCATAACTTCTATGATTTTAAATGTAGCATGCGATGGTGAAACATGGACACATACGATTTTCTCAAGTGCGTAGTTGGTATTATGGCATTGATTGTATTTATTGGATCCTTAATTAATATTCAGAATCTAGGTATACCTACTACCTAATGTTTACTGTGAAAAACAGTTATTGAAGTTAATAGAGTTATTACCAGTATGAACACATATCATTATTATAACTTAGCTAAAGAGATGATGACAGTAAGAACAGCGTGGACTGGCTCGTTAGCTACCGTGGTATTACCTAAACAACCGCTGTACACCCGCAAGTACCTAGATATATTATTAATAAAATTCTAAACAAGCAGTTTTGTTACAACTGTTTCCTCAGTTTAACTTCAATTACCTACATTAGCAATGCACGTACTGTTTTGCAGCGTCGTATAGTCTCCGAAGTACGACCAAGTATGAGATGTAAGTATTTTATAGAAAAACTTGTCATTTAAATACAGATTTTACTGACTAGCACAACTAACTAAATATTAAAATATATTATATTTATTTTTCTCTCGAAGCTCCAATCGAAGGTTTTGGCTTAGACGCCTGCTCTTAACTCCGTTCGACATCGTCCTTTCAAGTTCGTAGCTATAGGTACGGCTGTAGTGTTGGTAGTGTACCTTGTAGTCGGCGAGTTGCGTCCTGGAGTCGAGCAGCGCGTGGTGCACGTGCGCGAGCAGCAGGCCGGCTAGCGCGCCCGGCACGTTGCCCAGCGGCGACTGGTACAGCAGGTCGAACGAACGCTCGTTGCTGTATGTCGTGCGCACCGCCCTGCAACACAATACACGGCGCGACCCGGAGATAACCAAATTTGTTGGTGTTAATAAGATAACGTTTAACTATTAACGTTAGCAAAATAGTAAGGAGAAAAAACAATGGACAACACAAGACAGGACAGGACAGTTCAGAAGTGGATAGGACGTACTATCAGGTGCAGTGGAGTCACTTGGCCGTGTACGTATTAAAAACATGACAAAAATAGGGTAAGTCATGATAGACAGGAATGATAGAGCAGGGTTTGGTATGGTACAACATGGCAAGAAAAATGTTTTAAACATTTATACTTCAATGTGAAAAAATAACTACTCACTCTGGCCTATGCATAACGTAGTTGGGCATGAGTCGGTTGGCGTAGGCAAGCGCGAACAGAGCGCCGATGGAGGCGAGCAGCAGTGTGCTCAGTACCACGATGGCGCCGCGCCGCCAGCGCCACAGGAACAGCGTCAGTAGGAGAGCACCCGCGTACAACTGCATGTCTGCTGCTAGGTACCTGGGCACAAACCGTTAATATTAATAACTGAAGAGTAATACAAGGCTAATATTATGATAGCGACCATCGCTGTGCCATGAAAAATGATCGTGTAGGCTTTAAAACAAAGAAGTTGAGGTAAGGTGATTCCGAAAATTTTGGAAAATTCCTACTGCAACCTTAGTTCACTTACATAGTGGTATTCTTAAAACATGTCAGCTCTATAATACTTTTATATAAATAGGCTCTACAACAATGAACATAAAATTAAGAAAAATAAATCTATATGAATAGTCAGGTAGTAGATAGATTAATATTGTTACTAACGAAAACAATAAACAAAAATGTACGTTGAGCCGATCGGCTTGTGATCACAACTAATTGAAATTGGAAAAATAATCGTTCCGATTTATCGAATGTTTTGAAAAATGATAAAGCTAGCACTAACCATGTCTGTATGAGGCACTTCTGGTCCGCGTAAAGCACGTTGTTGAGATACAGGAGATGCGTCCACCACTTGGCTTGGCATACGGCCGCCTCGGAGCCCACCAGGGGCGACCACATGGGCCCGGCTCCCGCACGCGCCCACCAGCTCGTCGCGAACCACACCACTACGAAGTAACTCGGGCTGATTCTAGACATCACATAAGTATTTTATTACGTGGAAAACGTAACCAAATATGAGTACATCTAAATAATATCTGTACCACAAAGCAGACAGGACATTATCTCCAATCTTACAGAACATTAATTAATAGTTACAATCTTATAATCCATACATAAAAGCACACAACGTGTCTGCTTTACTTTAGTAACAGTGACATCACAGCTTAGAAACGTACCTGATGACCCTGTTGACCATGGTGTCAAAGAAGGTGGAGAGCGCAGGCGGACTATTGCCCTGCCGCCGCTGCTGTAACAGTTTGTGCGCCAGCAAAAACGAGGACATGAGGAAGAAGATCTGCACTACCAGCGTGCTGTTCGCGAGTAGTATGGCGTCCAGCGCGCGTCTCGTCTGCAATACAACGCCCAATTCAGTTATTTTACATAGCAGAATGAGTTAACTTTTTAACAATAGAAAGAGATTAGTAACCGTCCATGGATAACGTGATAGCCTCTATAAATATAAATTCGAATCTTTACATTTGCTGTAACTACAGATCGGTTAAAAGTTGAGTCTAAGGTTATCTCTGCAGTATTTTTTCCTGAAGCCGCGGTACTATCTAAATAAGGGTGGTTATCTTAGCATATGATATTATTTAAGTAATATGTAACGTTATACAAGATGTTATATTATATGAATGGAAGCGGTTATGACCTGTTCGAAGCGCCTGGTGTCCGCGAGGTAGGCGTGCACGGTGATCCAGCAGACGTGCTCGATGATGATGCACATCATGCAGACGACGCGTGCGCCGTCGAAACAGCGCAGGTCGGTGTCGACGGCGGCAGGCGGTGGCGCCGTCAGCGCGCGCCAGCACCCGCGCAGCGACCACGCCACCGTCCACCGAGCGCCTGCCAAACACAGGATGATTTACAACGAGGTTTAGAAGGCTTAATATTTTGGTTCCGTACTTTGATTGTGAACACAGATCTTGGGTTAGATCTTTCGGTCGGATAGTTACTTTTTATTTGCTTTTGTTCATTTTAGCACGTGAGGGTAATTATAGATATTAGACCTGGTAAGTATTCAACATAGATCTAGGATGTCCGATTCTTAATGTACTTATCGTAATATGTAATATAGCATAATCTAAATATTAATATGCCGGGTGGGAGTGCCTAGATTTAAAAAAAAACTACTTGCATTTAAGAAAGTATTTAAAACTTGCAAGTATTATAGACATTTCTTTATGTATGTATTTTAAAGTTTAATAGAAGTAAAATTCAGGAGTGTTTTGCTAGTGCGTGCGGCGCGGCGTGACCGACGCTGCGAGCCTCGAGTTGCGACACACGGTGTTGTAACACGCGCCGAATTAAACAGATTAGATTCCGTCGCCGAGAGTAATGCTCATTCACTTCAACAACTCCAAAAGGGATTGTGCCTCGTTGCAATTTAAAAAAAACGGCTGCGTTTTGAACAATGGACATTAAACAACTTTTCAGTCTAGTTTAAAGTATTACACAATATCTCTTTGTCGTCTCTGCTCTGAATAAATTGCAATTAATTTCAATTATAAATCGTATTAATTAAGTAATACTGAACTGTATAAATAAAAATACGTAATAATAATTAGTATTTAGGGGAACTTGCAGCCCATTATCATTGAGTGAGGTCAAGTGCCACATCAATATTTTTAAATAAATAACCACAGTCTCGACAAGGTAATAATCGGAATCGCATAACTAATATTTGCGGAGGATGAACTCACATTACGAGAATATCCAAAACAATCGCGCTAATGGCTTGTATACTCGTTAAACAATCAATTAACACTTCCTTAAAGTCATGACATAAGAAATTCCTGTTATTATTTGAAAATGAATAGTCCATTGAAAAGTTACATTTGGGGTTGCGTTTTTTAGAGGACGCAATTTTATTTTTTTGAAGTGTAGGGGGGTCAGTCTAAAGCTAAAACCAAGTTTGTGGGGTCGCCACCCTTGTCCCACGGCCGCCATCTTGAAAATAGGGGTTGAAATGGTTTTTACGATGTATCTCTTAAACTATTTATCTGACAAAAAAAAATGTATAAACATTTTTTGTTGCAAATTAAATTCTCTACAACTTTGGTTTAGTAACTTTTGTCGTAAAACTATAAATAAAAAAGTTATAAGCGAAAATGTTAAGAAATTCAATGTTAAGCAATGTCCATTGCAACGTCATCAGAACGTGTGTTTATAAGGTTCATAATACTTTTTTTGTACTCATTAATACCCAAATACCCAAGGGACCATTAGGGAACAAAAGAACATCTGCCTGCTATTATTATTATTATTTCTAACCTCTCTTATTGTAAGAATAGCTGATAATATTGTGTTGAAGTTGTCCTAAGTAAGTTTTTCATTAGCATTTTGACTTTTAAGTCTTTTAAAATATTATCAATGGACAATGGACTAGAAGTAAAGTCGAATTAATATAACGAAGGTGACAGAATGCTTACATTTTGGTAAACGTCAATTATGCATAATTCATAAATAGTACTTACCTAGGTGTTTTTAATTATGACATGTCAAGTGTGATGTGATAAGTCATCCCTCATTATACTAGGTGACGAGTGGTCCTACTTCAAACCACAATATGTACAATATTTTTGCTTGGCGAAGAATTTCAAAAACAATAACTTTTTTATAAGTCTTGTGTGCAAAATTAAATTAATATAATTAAGTATGACGATGCTGATTTCAAAGATACTAATGTTACATAAAGTTGAGAAAGCGGCAAAATAATATGTGCAGCTATTATTGGGTTATTCGCAATTTATTCTGAGAAGTGAAATACATTAGGACTTTGAACATGCGTTATTACATAACATAATCGATTTTGGAAAGTTCGCTGCAATTGGACTAAAGTCTGTTTTTACCTCTACATTTGTAATTAAGTTGCCTGAACCACCTCATCTTACAAACATTATAAGTGCGATTATTTGGGTTTTTGTTGGAAGTAAACGCAGTAACCGCTAAACCAACTTGAAGGAAATTTTACACATTGAGGACCATATTTGGGATTAACATATTTAACGGTATTTTTTTAGTGATTTACTACCCTATAGGTATATGAATTTTTAATGGGGTTTTTAAGTCAATGGCTCTGGCGTCGTCGTACATATGGCTCTAAGGATCGCTGAAGTGGTCTACGGTATTTTGTAGCGGGAACGACTTCCCACACTGGCGAAGCCGAGAGCAACAACTACTGTTATATGAATGTTAGGTGTTAACCTATCATTTGGTTGTGCCGTCGTACAAATTTAATGACTTGGGCGTTTAAAATTAAAACTTATCTAATGTTAGACTAGAGGAGTTGTGTCCATGAGGATCCCTCCTGCCGCCAGAGTAGACGATGAAGACGTAGACGACGACTGACCGGAGTCTACCGCCCTCCCTGCGGATTGGGGGTGTTTGGGAATTCCTGCCTGTCGTGAAAGGCGACTTATGGTGGTCATCAGGTGGTCGCGGGCGGGCGGCAGGGCGCCTTCCGCCGTCAGTGTGTGGTAATCCCCGGGATGGATGGTAGCGCAGACAACTTAGACACTTCCGTTGGAGGAAGTCCGCAGTCGTTCCTAATGCGCCACGGAGATTTTGTTTTTATGTATGGTTAGAGATTTTTTATTTTTAGGTTATATACAACGTGTCCCAAAATTCAACGATAAGCGGGCAGTAGGGGGTACGCTTGCTTATAACAAATAGGGGAAAAATATATAAATCTAATTTTTTGTGATATTACAGAGACTACAAAAAAAAATATTTTTTTTTAAAATTTACATTTGTTAACGTAATTTTAACTACCACAACTACAATTTTCCAAATATTTATGTTTTTATTTTTGTATTCGCAACCCAAGTAGCACTGCTATCCATAATACCCATTGAAATTACCAAAATACCTGTAGTTTTTACACAAAAATCAATCAAAATTATTTTTTTCTCAATTTTTCTTAAAGTTTTTTACTTTCAGTCCACTTTCACTCAAGGTGGTGTAAAAAAAAAGTATGGACACTACTATGGCAAGTTTTTTTAAAAATTGGCGCAACTGATCGGGATTCCAAAATGGTATAGTACACTAGGAAAAGTAACTACAAAAAAAATATGCGTACTATATCTAAACAAGAACCAAATTTCATAAATACTTGTTGATACAACACCACTTTTATTAAGCGCCCATAATAGGTTTTTTGTTGCAAATTCTTGGAATTGGAATAGGACATGAGGTAGTCGATAAAATTTAGAAGTTAGAGAGAGAAAGATAGACTACATAAAATACTCTTTCTATCTCTCTTTTTATATTCGTTGTAGTATAACAAAAGGGTAGTCAGTACGCTCTGCTCCTTTGATTACTGTGTACCGTTCTGTATTCAATTGACGTGGCTCTCGTATTAACGACCTTTGGCTTGCTTTTTGGACTGGATTAAATGATGTGCGAATTGAACTGACCTGGCAATATTTTGGACTGTGTTTGTGTATTTTGTGAACTGAATTATTTGCGTATTTCTAAAGGTTTAGCGTTTATCATGCCGCTACCATACACACCGTTGGAATACGCTAATATGCACCTCATTTATGGAGAATGCCGATGTAATGCTAACGCTGCTAGCAGATTGTATCGAGAAAGGTACCCAAATGTTGGAAGGTACCCGGATTATCGAGTATTTATTAATGTGCATCAAGCGTTTTCGGAGGGTCGTTTACCATCTGATAGGAGAAACGCTGGAAGACCTAGATCGGCAGGCGATGAAGTAGTTCTTAATGAAATAGAAAATGATTCAACTACCTCGGTACGTACTATTGAAGCAGCTACAGGAATCCCAAAAGTTCTGCACATCGAATTCTCCAACGACACAGACTTCACCCATATCACTACAGGCGTGTGCAGACATTATTGCCGCGGGATTATCCACTACGGGTCGTATTTTGTCGCGTAATGCTACAAAAGCACAGGGAAATTCCCCAATTCTTAGACAAAATTCTATGGTCGGATGAAACAACTTGCAAGAAAGATGGTTATTTAAATATTCACAACCTACATAGCTGGAGCAATGAAAATCCGCACCTAATGAGACAAGATAAATCTCAATATCAATTCAAGGTTAACCTATGGACGGGCATATTGAATGGAAAAGTGATTGGGCCCTTTGAGTTACAAGGAAACTTAGATGGCAATAGTTATTTGAACTTTTACAAAACGACTTGCCAGAATTATTAGAGGACGCACCCATAAGTGATTTACAAAACATGTGGTTTCAAAATGATGGTTGCCCAGCTCACTATGCCCGTCCTGTGCGGGAATACTTAAACCAAGAGTATCCAGAGCGTTGGATCGGACGGCTTGGTCCTATCTTATGGCCACCTCGTTCACTCCGATTTAAACCCCGTAGACTTCTTCTACTGGGGTTGTCTTAAAGATAGGATCTATTCAAAATCCATAGCAACGTTGGATGAGCTTCGCCAAAAAATCGCTCAGGCTGCGGATCATTTAAATGGTAGAAGATATGGACGACGAATAAAACGATCTTTTTTAAGGCGATGTCGTGCCTGTATTAATGCCGGCGGCAAACAATTTGAACATTTATTGTAATATTCATATTGCAAACAATTATGGAAATAAATGTGAAATTATTTTTTGTACCATTTGTTTTGTTTCATTCAACATTTTTCAACAACAAAATACCATCTATCTGTTTCCATCGAACGTATAAAATACGTCTATCACTATCTGTTTTATTGGCTACCTCATGTCCTATTCCAATTCCAAGAATTTGCAACAAAAAACCTATTATGGGCGCGTAATAAAAGTGATGTTGTATCAACAAGTATTTATGCAATTTGGTTCTTGTTTAGATATAGTACATATTTTTTTTTTGTAGTTACTTTTCCTAGTGTACTACACCATTTTGGAATCCCTATCAGTTGCGCCAATTTTTAAAAAAACTTGCCATAGTAGTGTCCATACTTTTTTTTACACCATCTTGAGTGAAAGTGGACTGAAAGTAAAAATCTTTAAGAAAAATTGAGAAAAAATAATTTTGATTGATTTTTGTGTAAAAACTACAGGTATTTTTGTAATTTCAATGGGTATTATGGATAGCAGTGCTACTTGGGTTGCGAATACAAAAATAAAAACATAAATATTTGGAAAATTGTAGTTGTGGTAGTTAAAATTACGTTAACAAATGTAAATTTAAAAAAAAAATATTTTTTTTTTGTAGTCTCTGTAATATCACAAAAAATTAGATTTATATATTTTTCCCCTATTTGTTATAAGCAAGCGTACCCCCTACTGCCCGCTTATCGTTGAATTTTGGGACACGTTGTATGTATGGTTAGAGACGTTTAACATCCAAACCGGGCAGCTCAGCGCCGAGCCGTAAGCCACGGTGACCCCAACATAACCGTCCAGTCGCCCTCCGCCAAAGCTGGCTAGGCGGTAGCGGCAACGCAGATTCCCCGTGAAACAAATATAAAGGAAATTTTGTTTACACAAGCAGCAACATTTTCGAGATATAATTACGAAGTTTCACAATGCCTAAGCTACATCCGATATCATCATAAAAATCGTGGTACAAAATCATCTCTACCATTGCATATGAATGTGGCTGCATATTTCTGAGACATAGTAAATTAAATATTTACTTACATAATATTAAAGTTTATGTTTTATCTAAAAAGTTCGTGTTTGTTGTCCATTAAACAGCATTATATCCATAATTAATGTGATGTAAGAGCGCATTGCCGGCACGGTTCGTGTCACTGGGTCACTGAGCCAAAAGATCAACCAAAATAAGGGTCTTTTTCGGAAATGAACAAAAAAAATATATAAAAATATAGTGCTACAAGGTATGTAGGTTGATATTCAAGCAGCTGTGATAATAAAATAAGTATTTCTACTTCGCGTTACCGATACTGTTTGTAGAGGAGAGAGTTCTCCCCAGTTTATAGTGAATAGTTCTTTAGTGAAAAGTTTCGTCAGACCTAACCTGCACGTAATTTGCAAATGCGTAGATATGCCTAAGCGTATTACGGTCATAAATCAATCAACTGATTTAATTATGTTTTTCAATAGCCTACATAATATATGCGCTAGCTATATAACGCTCGCTACAGATGCCGATAATCAGACATGGTGACATAATGTAGTCGTGTTTATGTCATTTTGGTTTTTCTGTGTTGCATCCTGTATCATTGTGTTATGGACCGGTTCGGAGAGGAAAGAGCGAGAAAGTTCAAAGTTGATAGTTATTCGTTTTCTTTTTAACTCTCGACCCAAAAGTGAGGTGTTATATGACTGTCGCCACGACCGGTTCGGACAGGAAGGGGAGAGGTCAGAGGCGATTATTATTCCTGCTCCTTTTAACTCCCGACCTAAAAAGTGTGCTGTTAAAGGTTTTAAGATGTGTGTCCATATGTCTGTCTGTTGCATCGTACCTCTCACACGAAGTGCCGGATCCTGATAGGGTTCTTAAGTATAATTTAAGAAGATTTGATCAGACATTCGGAGAGCATCAGCTCATTTCCTAATTTCACAGGTCGTATTGAATTGAAATTTGTTGTATTGTAACTTCAGGGGTATTTTCAAGCATAGCAGCAACCTTAAGTTAATGCTGCAGCACCAAATAATCTGCTAAAAAACTATCAGCCGATATAACGTGTTTGAGCTCAGACGAATTGTCTCAATGAGTAGGTATTAAATAAATGATCGAATTCCATGGTATAGAAAATGGTTATTTAAAAAAATAAAATATAAATTGAATAGAAAAAATGTATTAAACTTTAAACCATAGTTAAAATTACGTGTCCGATTATTTTGAAGACCCGATTTCTGTTGTCACCCTTTATAAGAAACTAGGTAGTTATTACTGTTGCCGGTGGCGTGTATAAATGCACATTGAATTGTGGTAAAAATACCGATCGAAGTTGAGATATAAATATATTGCGTAAATTGCAGAAATTCGCATTTTATCTAATATTATTTGTGTTGAAATCAAATATACAGCAACCGAGGCGCAAGCAGAATAACTAATGATAAGTGATCGCCGGTCATCAATAAATAATTTCAACCAATTTTCATCCCAAAATGAATTTCGTTAAGCTGTAGTCATGTAGCTGAGTTTCTGAAGCCTAAGCCTTCTGAGGTAATGAAACAGCAGTAATAACGGATCATATTCCTACATATGTACAATACAAACAAATCCACTAGGTATTTATATTATAATTAGTAACTTAATTGTTTAAGAACATAAATAAGGATACTAAATTGTTATTTAAAGAATAACCTTTTTCATGACAATTTGGTCTGAACAATATTTTGGTGGATGCGTTATCGATCTAAAATAAATTATCCCGTGTTTGTCCACTACACAGCACAAAGGTGTGGCGTTCGAGAGCAGGGAGTGTGTCGCAACACCGCGCGCCGGCAGACCGGCTCGGTTATCTAACACGCAGCGCCACTACACATAGCGACTCACTGCTGCTGGTCAGCATACAGCAGCTAGCGCGAGGCGCAGTAGGTGCAAGGGTCATAGATGGATTCATCTATTTTAAAATAGGTCTCGGTTTATTTATGTGGGTAAAAACCAAAGAAACAACGTTTTTTATAGACTTTAAAAATCAAATGAATAACACAGAAAATAATCGAGGACGTTATTAATCTCAAGGCCTATGCCACGCATTAACTTCCAAACAAAAAATGGATTACACATTTATCTAGATGTAGAGATTGTCTATTAAACTCGCGATCCAACGTGGTTACTGGTTTCTACAAGGCCACATCTAGTGCAACCGATTTGGGCTCAATAAAATTCATGAGCTGCATGTTTGATGCTACTAGCTAGGCTATTTAAATGTCACTCGATAATGTAGTTTTACTAATAGTATCTCCACATTGTGAACAAAATCATATCAGGTTATGAACTAGCACTAACCTTTCTTAGTATGTTCTGTGAGGGTGACATCAAGGATGGTGGAGAGTGCACTGAGAGTGATCATGGCAGCCGCGAACCATGCGAATGCTCGCTCGTTAGCGGAGAGATCCTCGCTTCCGTGCAGGTCCTCGCCCGTGTGGCAGTAATCCAGCTTGTAGAGTCGAGAGGGCAGCTCGTACGCGGATATCGTCGTCTCGTTCACGCACGTTTCAAACCTAACAAAACAACAATGAGCAGAAGGAAACAAAAAGAGGTGCTAGAGTTGAGTATAAGGCCTAAGAATTGAGTGCAGAGAAGAGTTAAGACTTAACATTACTAATGGTAGATAAAGTAGATTTAGTAGATTCCATTACATTAGGAATGGAATATTAGTGTCAAGTACACTTATTTTACACGATACTTTGCAAAAGAAAAGACTATAATATATTTATCATTCATTCCCGTGTGCTTACCAGTCAGCATACACCTGGTGCTGGTCGTGCGCGGGCAGGCGGGCCAGCTGCCGCGGCGCGTAGTGTCCGCAGCGGCGCGATACGCACAGCCCGCGGTGCACGCGCGTGTGGTTGAAGTTGTCCACCCAGTTCGACGAGTACTCCTACAGAATAGAGGACTATGGATATAATATTAAATTACTGGTGGTAGGTCTCTCATATGTGAGAGTCACCCTGGGTAGATTACCACCGCAATGTCTATTTCTGCCGCCAAGCAGCAGTGTGTAGTCACTGTTGGGTTCCGGTTTGAAGGGCATTGTAGCCAGTATAACTACTGGACATAATAAGACTTAACACCTCAAGATAGCGAGCGCAGTGGAATACCAAAAAATACTTTGTAATTCAAGGTATTGGATGGTGTTTCTACAGTTTATGGGCGGTCGTATCGCTTACCGTCAGGCGAACGGCTAGCTTGCCTCGTCATTCAAAACAATAAAGAAAAAGGTAGAAGAAACTCGCTTGCCAAATAGTGGATGCTAGATGTACCCATAAACAGAAACAACAGGATTCATTTTAATAAAGTACCTATAACATTAATCATTACCTATAACATTAGGTAATTGCGCACATCATCCTGTCACGGTGGATTGGAATCTTGTAATATCTAGTAATTATACTGACTGCAGTATCTTTCAAATTTAGGCCAATAAAGATCGATAACGGTATAATTAACTGCTAGGGTAGCGATAACCAATAAGGAATAAATATATTTGTGGGATTCAAACCGGTGATGGTTTCGATGCAATGATCCGGTTAATGTACCCTTCAGATAACCTTATTTTACAAATTATCTCATGAACATCAAAACATATAATGTACGAGACGATGTTAAAACGAGAACAAATATTGTAAATGGTTTGTAAACAATCATAGACAAATTGATTTTTACGAAGGTAAATAAATCGTTAGCGGATATATGCGGATTGCTCCAAACTGAATGCATGAGTCGGTTGGAATATTAGGTAATTTTTTTTCGAATTAATGCTTCTTGAGCTTATCTCTCTATGTGTACAAAAAAGTGGCTAATATACCGTGAATTGAAAAGAATAACACGCGCGAAATCTCTTCCAGAGCACAGGTTCAAAGCTAGATGGCTAAAAGGCGTAAACACAAATAACATTCAATAAAAATACTACGTAATTTCACGTAACGTTTTGTTCCGAAAACCGATGACATAAGAGCGCAGTTTCAAGGTGCATGGTGCTGTGACGTCACGGAGCGCCGAGCGTTGACCCTCCCTCCTCGAGGGCTGATGCAAGCGCCTTTCACTCGCGTTACAGATGTTGAGCTTATAATATCTATCACTGCATTATATTATCTTCATTATTATTTTCGTGCTAATTAATGGCAAAAAAGCATATTGCTCGTTTTTTTTAACAAGCGTGCCGTCTGACTGTAAGCGTCACTATCACCTGTCAGTACCAAATGCCCTCTGAATTTCAAATGACTACGTCTACCGTTGCGCTCCCCAGCGGTCGTCCCCTTATGACGTTGGTAAACCTCACAATACCAAATAATAATATTGAACATTATGCCTCTTAGGCAAGTGCTTGGTTTATACATTGTCGCTTGACAGTCATCAAATCTTTGTTGACAGAAAACTGAGAACAAAGGTTGGACAATTGGATGTAGAGCGACAAAGAAGAATCACTAGAAATACGCTAAAGAGAGGGTTCTAGGGTTTACTCCTTTTCAAACCGTTGATTTCTCCCAAAAGTTACCTGCATGATCCTGTAGAGTCGGTGCGGACGGTGCGGGACGAGCTCGAAGCTCCCGAGGCAGTAGACGCCGCGGGTGGCGAGGCAGCGCTCGTACTCGTCCAGGTGGAACAACGGCGGCATCTCGTAGTATTGCTGCTCTGTACACACCACACGAGCTATGCGTTACCAAACTGTGCTATAATCATATAATAGGGCGGCTAAATGATGGCTGCCTTGAAGTAAGGCAACACGCCCATTGTTACCCTCTTATCCGTAGGATACCTTTGTAGCCACTGGTATTGTAATTAAGTCCGCATGTTTGAACAGTCGTACTGTACCTATGTATGACTATAAGATTACATAATGTAGTTGTAGATAAATAAATAAATTAATTTTTTGAAGTGTAGTGGGGGTCAGTCTAAAGCTAAAACCAAGTTTGTGGGGTCGCCACCCTTGTCCCACGGCCGCCATCTTGAAAATAGGGGTTGAAATGGTTTTTACGATGTATCTCTTAAACTATTTATCTGACAAAAAATGTATAAACACTTTTGTTGCAAATTAAATTCTCTACAACTTTGGTTTAGTAACTTTTGTCGTAAAACTATAAATAAAAAAGTTATAAGCGAAAATGTTAAGAAATTCAATGTTAAGCAATGTCCATTGCAACGTCATCAGAACGTGTGTTTATAAGATTCATAATACTCTTTTTTGTACTCATTAATACCCAAATACCCAAAGGACAATTAGGGAACAAAAGAACATCTGCCTGCTATTATTATTATTATTTCTAACCTCTCTTATTGTAAGAATAGCTGATAATATTGGTTTTAGCTTTAGACTGACCCCCCTTACACTTCAAAAAAATAAAATTGCGTCCTCTAAAAAACGCAACCCCAAATGTAACTTTTCAATGGACTATATGTCAATTATTGTAACTAAAACAATTTTTCTCTACTGCGTTGTCATTTAGGTCAAAAAGATACAGATGTAAGAAATGTTACGTTCCAGGAAATGTGTAATTGGTTATAAGTGACGGAGAAAATTGGTTGTTAGTAGCGAGGGACTTTCCCAACAAAACCAGTACTCAACTGGAACGGCGAGGCAGGTGACGATGTGAACACTCACACTAACAGACTGTATGTCAATAAATTAACTTTAGTGTAAAGAATTGACAATAAATTTATTTTAATAATATATCGGCGGATGTGTTAGAAATAAAATATATTTAATAATAAACTTTACCTACTTTATTATAAGTGTATGATGCAATTTATAAACATAAAAGAAAACACTGGTCTTTTGAAATAGTCCATGATGTGTTAAAGCGCAAGCCTATTTCTACATCGCATCGGGCACAAATTGAATTCAAAGCAACGCAGACGATTCGGTGTTCAAGATGACGGAATGCATCTTGAGAGAGTTATGGAAAAATTCGGAAAAACCGAGACATTGGCAACGCTACCGTGTGGGTCGACCACCTCGTGTCATGGTAACCTTTGCACGCCGCAGAATGCATTATTAAACGCTGCAGTAACGTCAGTGAGGCACGAAGTATTGGAGCGCGGTAAAACCTGATCTGAGCTGGTATACTTTTCAAGAGCTACTCGTATTTTTAACAGGTTTTTAACATCAATAATTAAAAGGAAATCCTATATTTTATACGCAAATTTGTCTGGGTGTTTAAACAAGCGTAGATCGATATACAAAAGTGTGAAGTTGTTTTCTTGATGTTTCTTTTTATTGTAGTTGAATGACGAGAGGAGCATGCCGATCGGCTGATAGTAAGTGATTCGACCGCCCATAAACAGTAGAAATACCATACAGCAATTTGAATTACAAAGTATTGCGTTGCATTCCACTGCGTAGGTCATAGCTTATCCATATTTACTAAAGATAAAGGTACGGGCGAGTACGCATTTTGAAAGAGCTCACTTGACGAAATACAACAGTGAGCAGTCATCTCGCATTGGTTTTCAGTGAAACAGTGGTATCACTGTCAGGTATTATTTTGTGTTTATATATAAATATAGGTATTCTGAATCTCGACATTTCGTGTGACCCTTAAATTACGGGCCCGGGATTTATGTCTTTGCCTTTAGGGAAAACACGGAAAACCGACTGCCACACAATATTTTATGAATTAATTTGCGTTGTTCTTGCGTTGTCTATCACCGAGAAACTTGTCCTTGCCAATTATAAAACTGATCATTCTGAATCTCGATAGATGATATTATAGTATACACCTGTATTATACACGGCGTATGTATATACGTGTTGACAAATGCTAAGTGAGTTGCGATAGGTCAGCTTCGGCGCGGGCCCGGCGGTGCGCGGGCGCAAGTGTTCACGTCGCGACTACGCCTGCTCATGAATCACGTTACAATGAACTTGCATGATATCGCTCTGTCACGTTTGCGTTAGTTTTTTATATCAATGAGTTGAAGAATTGACCGTAACGCCTTACAACTTAACCCGAAGCTTCCGCCGCTCTACAAACGTAGTTCATTACCGATATTTTATTTTTTTTCCTTGCATAATTTGCGACTCGTAGACATACGTTTGATTATGTTAGTAAGTGATTAAAAATATTATTATTGATATCTTGAGTACACTACTATATTAAACCTCACTTTCAGTACTCAAAACTAACTGAACTACGCTACTATGAAACTGAAGTTGCTGAAACAATAGTCAGTGTCTTGGTAAAAAGCTCACGTCTGGTTTTTTATTTTGTTTAGCAATTCATTTATGTACCTTCAAAATAAAAATAAATAATTCCAATATGAGTGCGCATCCCACTCTGGAATCATGAAATAATTAAATGATCGAAAATTTCATTAAAATACTATTAAATATTAGTATTTTAACTATATATATGATCAAGTATAATTGAGAGCAAATCCTACAGTATTAGAGTAATAAACATAGCTTTATACATAAATTTTAGCCCGTTGTATGAGCTACTATAATGAACAAATTTTAATTTAAAAAAAATAACCTCATGAACAAAACGTCAATGCTACGTTAATATGGGACGTAATATTATAATCACTGATATTTTATGCAAGTTTATGTAATCCACAAATGATCTAAGCTAAGTTTGTTGAAACATAATAAATGACAACGTAATAAAGTTGTCTGTGCCATATGGAAGTGGATTATTCTTCTCTGCTCCAGTGAATCGACGAATAGGAGTTTCAATAGCTCCCCAAATCAACTTCATACAATATATCATGCAGTTTACTTTTTCAGTGGTAGACAGCCATGTCCTACACTTTACCGTCATATATTAGACACATCACGCAATTATCCCCAAAGGGGTATATAGAGGTGGAACCAGGGCGCCCACTTTTCACTAAGCGTGTTCCATTAAATGATGATGTGATAGGGAGCGACCTTATTGCCATATCGGGCACAAATTCTAGACTCCGGGCTGATACTGAGCAGAAAATCCAAATATGCTCGATGATAATGTTTGCTCGACCTATGATTGGAAACTAGGACCTCAGAGCGCTGCCGTACCGCACATGCAATACAACTACGCTACCGAGGTAGCCATATACTAGAAGACGAGTATAATACCTATAGAATCCATCAATCCATATCTAAAACTGACAAAAAATTATCATTTGTACTGTAATACAATTACAATACGGTAAAAAAATCGAACTCATATTTAAATTAAACTAAGGAAATAGCCGATAGAGCACGTGGTTCGAGCGGCCCGGGCGGTCGGAGCGGCAAATCGGGGCCGCTTGCATAACGCGCGGTTACCACACAACACACTTTTACCGCGGAATGTCCATTAATAAGCTTTGCAAAACCAAAACACTCGACCAACACTGCATTTGCATTACAGTTTCATTAGTAATTAAGAATCTTCAGCTATCCTTATAGCTCCCTGATTTGATGTCGGCACATTTGCAACGGATCCTACCGTTCTCTATTATGTTATCAACCTATTCTATTTTTTTAATATATCAAAAACATTTCTCGAGGTATGGGATTTCTTACTAAGAATGTATAGGACGTACTAAAACTGCATATCACAAAAAACAACGTAACCTTATTACTGATTCTACGCTAGCTCTCCGACCATCAAAAGATTCTATTTTGAAACGTAATAGATTAATATGGAACTTTACAGAAATATTGTTTTCGATATAGGCATAACTTAATGTATAGTAGTAAAGAAAATAGTGTTGGGGTAAGGAACTCGCAGCGCACGTGTCCGACGCGTACTCGGCCGAATTTATTGATGGCGCGCCAAAATAATAACTGGTTTAGATTTTGCAAAATGTTTACTGAGGTTGGGGTAGAAGAAGCAATGAAGAAGAAATTGATGTACGAAGTTTGTTCATTGCGAGTTGGACATATTCTGCTTAAAAAAACATTGACAATGACGTCTGTTACTAATGATAGGTTCCTAAGTATATTTATATCGTATGTAAGTAATTGTTATCTAAAAGGTCGGTCTGGAAATCTTTAATGGAGGTTTATGAAGAACATAAGCCTCCGGTGGAGCTCGGTAGATTTCCAAAGCCTGAAGATGATGTAGTTATTCGACATACTTGCAAATTACGATGGTAAGTATCACTAGTCTCTGTCACTGCTTTACCGACGATGTCAAAGAAAATAGGGAATAATAACGACGTCTGTCGGCTTGTTTACTACTGCATATTACTGCATAGTGCATACGCGGTGCGATTACTGTGCTGAGGTCTCGAGTTCGGTTGCCGTGCCCGGTGATGTAGTATTGAATTTTATTATACAATATCAACCTAGAGTCTGAAGTTGTATCCGGTTAGTGACAATAGGTATCTTTTCCTACAACTGAGTATTGAAAAAATAAAGCCATGTTTAATAAGTTCTCGTTGCGTTGCGATTTACGTTTGTTGTCCACGGGACTGGCGCGGCGCCAGCCGAGTCGCACCTCTCATGGTAGACAAAGCTGGCTTCAGCGTGATGACTACACAAATTCTAATTAGTTTTGTTAGAGTTAAAATATTTAAATATAAATATAGTTTAAATACATGAATAATTTGATAATTTCAGAACATTATATTGGTATATATTATATTATTACATAACAAAACTCACACACATCTATGCTATAGAATAATAATTGTTTTTATTTACGATACATTAAAATGCATAATAATCTGAAATTAAACCGGATGTGCACGATACAGGCACAACTTAGTGTAGCCCATTAAATAGAATTTGTTATTATAATCTGGATAAAAAACATTAGTATTATTGTACTTTATTACTGAAAACACATTGAAATGAAGAAATCGTGATGTCCAGGCCCTTAATGGAAGATTATTAACACGGATAATACATTTTAAATGCAGACGGACAATCTTATTTACAGTGAAATAAACCGGTTTTTAAGGCAAGCATAATTGTGTCAACTGGCGAGGGATAATTATATCTGGTCAGTCGACATCTGGACTCCGTTTCACTTATCATCAGGTCCAGTGAGATCACTTTCCTCGTATAACCTCGTAAAACCCGGCAGATTGAATAAGAAAACTAGTGCAAAGTGACGGTTTGTTTATGGTTAATAAGCTTACCATATGCTCAATAGATCCCTTGCCCCTTGGAAAATAATCTGTTATGAAGACTGCTCTACTAAGTGTTATCCTTGGAAATTTCCCTATGCCTCAACTTCAATGGCCAATAACGCACCCACATTTCCTCAAACAGTGTGAGTTTGTATTCTTTTACATCACGTCTCCATCTCCAAAGGGAGAAGCAATGTTGCAACCAGGGCAAGCACTTATCGTCTATTCCGTTCTATAATGTTAGTATTTAGCGGGAGGATGATATCGGGCACAAATTCCAGTCTCCTTGAGTGTTGTATATACGGTAATTATTAGGTACCATGGAATATTTTTAGATAAATAGTTTAGGCTTTTTGAATACTATTGGTAATTTTAACACGTAGCCGCTAATAGTATATTAACTTACATATATCGAGTCATAGCATATTGAAATGCGGTGATTTCATTGCATTTGGACTTTACTTTGCATCTCATTATCTATTTCTTACCGGATATTATACACTACATTTCACTATATCATTATTAGCGATAGCTATGTACCTATCGGTTTTAGCGAGCATTCTTTAGACCTAGTCAGTGGAGTAAAATACTAAACGTACTGAAAATATTATATTTTGCCGTATTGTTGATTAAATTAGTTAGCGAATTTCTTAATTATTTAAGAGAGGATGTATGTATTAACTGTTTGTAAAGTATTTTTTTACCTTTGTGGGTAGCAGAATAATAGCGTGTCACTGGTCGTAATTTATGGAGAGTGGTTAGTATTAGAAATTATGAATACATTGTAAAAAAAATATTATTACACTTAAAGCAACCGACTTAAACCACAAAAGCGTAATGATATTAATTATTAATTAGTTATATTACAATAGTTCAATGTTATTTGAAATTCTTATAGATTATTGCAGCTCAGTCTCAGTGATTTCTTTCAAAAATCCGAGAAGCCTGGCTCATAGCGTTCGTTAATCATTGAATTATTATAACTTCTCTTACAATACTTGCGCGGTAGTTATAAACTCACAAATGTTATGGATAAAACCGGCAAATGTCGGCTGAGAAACCAGCAGTTGACACCGACACAACGAAATATCGCGAGTTTGATTACGGACACTTTATGTTTACTATAAACCCACTTTACAAAATTATAGCTGAAAGAAAATAATAATTGAATACGTCCTCTTCAAGTACATTTTAATCTTTTGTTTACAATTTGTTTTCTCCTTTTATACTATAGTGTGCACTAATGTAATTAAAGTTATAAAGAAATCGACGTTGCACCATTTATTTCCAAAACATATACTTCTTAAATACACTTTGAAGGCGGAATACAAATTGTTTTTTGTCACTTTGAATGTATGGATATCTTTATCGTTAAATTTAAAACTAAGACAGAAACCAAACTCCAACATTTTAAAAAACATACAAATATATTGCATAATATCGCAATCGCCTCACCATGAAACGGAAATAAAGTCAGCGAACGCACTAGGTGCGTCTCTTCCTACCCTTTGTACGTAAATCTAAAATACCCGGGTACTTAAGTTCAATCAAGTTAGGAAAGATGCAGGTGATCACACAATTGGCAATTTTACAGAAAGGTGAATGTGTCTTCTCCGATTAACCCTTAGCTGAAAGCACTAGATTATAATAAGGAGGGTAGACAGATGCCTTCCCTGTTGATCGTACCGGTGATCTGGTAGGGCTGGCCGGCGAGAGCGGCGCCGGCGAGCGCGCACACGGCCGCGAGGAGCGCGCGCGGCGACATTGCTATGACTGGCGACTGACTGCCGGCTTGCATAATACTGCCCACCACTGCTTACTGCCCCGCTGCCTTTCTTTACCATAAGGCTGTCTTCATTCAATGGATAATGTAAGGCAGTTGCAGCCGGTTGTATGTACATGAATGGGCCGGCTCGACCGCGAGGGTACGATCACAAATTGTGATGTGAATTAGCAACTTTGTTGAGTTTTTATTGTGCTGTAGTGATTATCAAGGATTTTTTGTTAACGAATGGCGTACTGGTGATGTTTCTTAAGAGGAAGGATTAGGAAAAATAAAGAAAACGAAGAACGGGAGAAGAGTGTTAACTAACCCATTGTTGTGATAAAAACGAAATACACAAATTTACTCCTTATGGTCTGTCAATAGACCATAAGGAGCATCTAATTAGATGCTAACATGCAACCAGAATTGGCATGAAAGCATTAATTGCTCGGGAACATCACGGTTATGGGAGGTTGGAACATAAACCACAATGCTGGCTCAATGCGAGTTAGTTACTATAGCCTCGTCTGACAACCAACGACAAGCAAAACTTAAAGACAAATAGTTACATCAACAACTACAGCAATTCATAGTAGTGTAGTGCTTTAGCCTAAAAGAGTCTGCGCGGCGCCTTAACACGTGAATAGACACATGTCTGCCGTCAACAGTTGCGACAAGCGTGATGTGTGAGCGAACTCAAGGAAAACAAAAGAAATCTTAGTTAATCACGTAGGCAAGACAATCGATTAGATCAGTCACGTTCGACCAAAATGATATAACATGCAGTATTTACTAAGTATAACAATACTTTCTGAGAAATAGTAGCATTACTCCGGTCAAGAAAACCGTTACAACTTGTAATCAAAATAAAACAAGGCGTCTCTACCATTTGTACAAATTGTATCAGACTGATTCCATCTCACTGCTAGCTCAGCCTTCTACTCCTAAGAGAGTTTAAATCTTAGTCAGACTGTATACTTTCGAAATTCTCAACAAAAACTATATTTAATAATAAGAAATTCATTACAGAATATTTAATTTATTTATCAGGTGCCTTAAAACAGTTTTGCTGTTAATTATTATCAAGGCGATATGTTCTTCTTCCTTATGTCAGGGTTGTTCGTACTCTTACGCCTCCTCCACTCTGCTCAGTTTTGCGCGTCCTCCTCAGTGAGGCCATTCATAACTCGATTCGTAGGACGATAAGTGAACATCTTAGACCAGTCTTAGTAGAGTCTAGTACAGGCATTTGCAACACATGGACACCTTCGATTGTCTTAATAAATTTCTACAATATAGAGATAATGTTAAAATATATTTTTTGAATTAATGATTTTATGCTGCTAATATTATACCTATGCAATATTTTAAATAACATTTTCTCTGCCATCTGGTGAAGCGGTAGAAAAGCACAGTAATTAATAACGCCATCTAACGTATAAAGTATTCGTATTTATTACAATCAGACTATTAATTTTGAGCTCTATTTATCATTATAAAAATTATTCTACGACGGACGTATAGATGGCGCTGTATTAAAATTTCACCTTCAGCGACTTCATTTGGGTTTGGCAGAAATCAGCCATCACTTTTGTCCAATTAAGCAAAATCTAATTCATTAAGGGAGGTAAGATTTATAACAATCTATTATATAAAGCTGAAGAGTTTGTTTGTTATAAGGCGCTAATTTCAGGAACTACTAGTTAGAATTGAAAAATTATTTAAGTGATGGATATTCCTTCTGATCGAGGAAGGCTATAGGCCAAATGTAAAGAAAGGAACACGAAGGGGAATATTTATTACTTTTAACAGCTTCAGTTGTGTGCGCTGCGTAAACGTTTAAGGTTACGTAATAATCATGTATGCCGGGATTATTCCTCTTAAAGATCTAAAAAATATGTTGTAAAATAAAGTCGTATTAAAGAGATAATTTGAGACTCTGGGAATGACATAATGTACAGCGGAACTTTTATCCCGAAAAATAATCCAGCGACGGCTCAGCGAACAATTGCGAGTGCATTTCTTCAACTGATCACAAATATTCACCTCCAGCGTAGCTTTGAAGTTACAATCAGTAGCAAGCTGTTTGAGGCTCTGCAGAAATACGCCGATCGATTCGCCCTCTACTTGACGTCGTTGGCGAAAGGTGTGGCTCTCCGCTATTTCCGATCGCTTGGGTTCCAGATGGCCAGTCACTACCTCGATCAATTGTTCGATCGTTTTGTCTTCGTGAAAATTTGGTGCACACAAGTCGCACATAAGTTGGTAAGTCTGTGCGCCGACATGCGTTAACCACGTGGCCACGTGTAACTCGGTTTTAATAACATTTAACAAAATGAACTGATTCACCAACCTAATGTACGCGGACCAGATTTTGCTTTCGTTGAGGCAAAATTCGGACAATTTACGGTATGGTATTTTGGTTAAATCCAAAAAATCGTCGCCAATGTAAATACGAGATGCACAATGAAACGCGGTATAGAATGGACTGTTTATTTAGGTATGTAACATGCCGGTAGTGTTGAAAATATTATTTTACAAGTACCTACAAATACTACATATAATGAACTATAGATAACATACATTACACTCTTTCACGCGCACAAAGCCGAGAGCAAAAGCTAGCTAATAATAAAAATAAATAATATCGGGGCAAGCCCACAAAGGACCCTCGTAAGTGATGGTTATTTTTGATAAATAGTATTTATTTATTTATTTATTTTATTTGCCACTTAACAACTCCTTTTACAGGGTAGCCCTAATACAGTAGTGTTGAGTTTCTTATGGTACTACTTACTTATACTATACTATAAAATTAGTCTTAAATCTATATTAACAATCTTTAAAAATTAGGTACTATAACAAATTAAATATAGAGATATCTTAGTGATATCACTCAGAGTACCCAAAAATATATCAATTTTTTTTGCAACATCATTAAGCGTGCTCAAGGCGCGTGTGATAGGTGCCTTATTAAGCAAATTGGTCCTTGCACGCGGCACCACCAGCAGCGGCGGTCGCCTCCTCATACCGAGGTAATTGTCAGGCACGGAAAACTTCACCGCTTCAAGCAAACCGGGGTTGTCGATCTTGCCACGTATTAACTTAAACAAGTATGTTACTAATGCTAGTTCTTGCCTAGTTGCCAAATCCTCGTAACCTACCATACCTAGTATAAACAAATTCGGATACATTAAAGGATAAAAGGGATATACACCATACAGTGTCTGGTACAGATACCTAATAAATTTGTTTTGAATCCATTCCATCATGAGACTGTATTTAGTTTCATGTGGTGACCAGATGACTGCTTACATACTAATTGACTCCTATAATAATATAATAGTAATATTGTAAAGGAGAGATTAAATGTGTAACTGCTGAGCCAGGCAGACTATTCCGTGGACAAAACAATGAAAGCGACTAGCGCTGCGGTTAATCTCCAAATTCTTACTTAGGTCAACAATATATCTACAATTCATCTAGCTTCGTAGGTTTTAACGGATCACTGGATTTTGCTCTCGACTTCCTGGTATAAAACCCTTTGCTGAGATAAAGACACTAAAGTGTATTTTAGCAATATTAGTTTTTATGCAGGGCTTAGTCTATCCGTGTGTTAAATTTGTTTAATGGTCAGTGATTCAGCCTACAAACTTTCGCGCTTATTGTATGAGGACAATAATAATTTATCATCCGGTTAACAGCAGGCCTTTGGTCGGCCTTGTGTAAGAACAACAATGTCAGAATAAATCGAAATAAAATAATTAGGCGGATTATAATTAATTTGCATGTTTTTCACATATATTTCATTTTTAGACATATTTTAAAGTTTAAAATTGATAGAATGTAGAGTAAATCATTGTTGTCAAGGCCCTTTACATATTAATAATATTAGTGGCAGAGTAATTGATTTTGTCTGTCTGTTATATCTTCGTGACAAATATATTACGTTTAATGTCGGTACCATTATATTTTTGAATTATTAAAAGACGAGACGAGTACGTTATTCACCTGATCCTAAATTTCGATCAAATTCCGTGACATAGCGCTTGCACTCGGCATCCTAAGTCATATAGCTTTATGCTTAGTTATAACATAATAAACGAATTACAATGCTATTTCAGCTTAAATACAAGTGCGCTTTCATTCTAATTCTTAGCAGCAGATATAGACAGTGAGAACATATCCAACAGATCTACCAATTGGTAAAATAAAAAAAGCACTACACTTCGCCTTTGACACCAGGGACATTAGATAAGCCGACCGCGCTAAATGGAGACGGCCGCGTTCAGTTCTGACAAACCCAGAAGACGATATCATTCTGGCTATTCATCGTAAAAATGAGTTCTTAAAACTCTTACACTCCACAAGACCGCAGTTCCGTCCTCGCCGCCCCCGGCCCTTCTAATAATTCCAGCCCGTGAGTCGACGAATACAGTAATGATTAGATTGTTAGTTCGCTACGACTACGCGCATCCATAATTGTTGATATCTCATTCTCTCACAGTGAACATCCTGAGCTGAGTTTCGTAACCTGTTAATGAATTGCTCTCAGCATGGTCGCTTAGTTTTTAAAGGTTGCGAGCGCCTAAAGTGCTCCCCAAAAGTCTGGTGTTTGTATAAGCCGACCCTTTCCAGACTAACAAACGAATTGTTAGCTACAAAAAAAAATAGATAAGAGAGGAGATTCCAGCCGAAAACAAGCGCCAGGCACAACCTGTCTCGCGTTTGCGCCGAACTGGAATATTTTCGGCAGTATCACGGAATGCACGTTACCTGAACCGTAGTATTATTTTCCTTATTTTTGTACATTGTTTATAAATGTTTGTGTACGTCCCAATATATTGAATAAAAACAATAAAATAATCTTATCAAACCGGAACTCTACGAGCGGATCCGTCGGAAAATGCTGCCAAGATTTGAGATCGGTTGTCAGCCGAGCCCCGGCCGAACCCATAGCAGTGAACAGTGTAAATCATTTTTATGTATTGTGGACTTCTGTTAGATCATGGTTATAAATGTTATGTTCAAAAGACGAATATAATATATTGTTATGTTATGATGTGGAAGGTGATTATTTTTATAACTATAACGCTATAGCCTAAAAGCGTATATAATTTGATGTTAACTGTTTTATCCCGAAATAAAATTGTCACTGTAAATATATACATTGGTTTTGTTACTCAAAAATAGTGCAGTTTACTCTTACTAAAGAGAGATTATTTAATAGTAATTATAATATATACGATTCGTCTAAGCTTGGAGCCGAGAGCAATAATACACATGATTGATTATATGCTATGTCCCAATAATTTCCAAGAAGAAACAAAACAACATGTCATATATAAGCATGTCTAACAAACTTTATTCTGATTAATCAATTTTTCGATTGATTCGAAGAATTGCTATCGTCCATTGCAAGCGGCCGTAATCAATGTTATTCTGAAAGTATTAATATATACCCTGACAAATCAAAAGAAAAATGGTTCCGGGCGCACACATATATATTATAAGAACATTAATAAACAGTGTACTATGAAATCACTGTTAGGTCGAAAAGCGCTACCTAGCGAAAAAAATAATAATAGCGAAAGAAATATGATATACACACATTTTTTCGTTTCTATAGTGTGTGAAAAAGATGACGTATTGAAATCAACAAGAAAAAAGAACGCCAACTATAGTATATGGAAACGTCCGAGTCTTCAGAGTACGTGTGCTAAAAGCGTTTAGATATTTTTATTTATATTAAAAATCAATGGCCGTATAGTGATAATTATTGATGATTAACACGTTAGTTCGGCCCCAGCGCTGCGGCGCCGCATAAGGAGGAACAGAAAATTTTTATATTCACTCTGAATTAATGAATGGCGATGAAACAAATATGTCACATATGGAAATGTACCACATTCCGTCCTTGACATTATGTTTAAATTACATTAGTGCACTGAGAATTGAATATTTTCGAATATTTATCTTTACTAATATTATTTCCTTTATTAAATGATTAAAAGTAAGCAGGAATTATTAATAAAATAAGTGGCGGCTCTGTTTTATAACAGATGAGGTCACGCAGCATATTCTTCATTCCTTTCCAGTTCTGAGACACACACAGTTACACCAAACGACAAAACAATGTAGTATATTTTGCGGATCCTATCTAAAATCTATGTCTCTGGTTTTGAATCTGTGGTAGTAAGAACAACTGAGGAAACCGCAGAGCAGCGCCGACGTGCCCACTGCACAAAACTAAATTCAGACATAAACAATGTATAATAAATAGAAACATAATAACAAAGGTCAACAAATTATTAAGTGACTATTTCCAATCAAGATGAAACTGGGCTTAGTACACCGAACCTAACTCAAATTGAGGCAAATCTCAATTTAGCTTTCCTTCTTTCGGATTATTATTAGTAAGTGAGCGCAACATTCAACCATCTCAACAAAAATTTTAACTAATTATTTACTTTAATTTGCTAACACAAGAAATATTTAATTTTAATCGCCATTAAAAATACGCAAATATTTTTATTATGCCTATCAATGTGTTTCTAAAATCGATTTAACACTAATAAGCATTTAAATTATTGCATAAAACACACATTAATGGGTTGAATGCTGCGTGCTTCCGCTCACTTAAGGTCGTCGGTTCCTACGGGCAGCAGCACGCGCCATCGTTTACGGCTTCTCTGTTAGCCGCGAGTGGTATTGCGTACTAAGAAGCGCTTGATGCACCACCTGTCTGTGATGGTAGGATATATTTGTATCCGCCCATATAGAGATCACTGAATAAAAAGCACAAACCCCTGTCATAGCAGCCCACGTAAGTGTGTTCAGTTCCAGCGTCAATGTTGGATGGTTTTTAACAGGCCGGCATAATTTTATTGACTGGTAAGGGGTAATCATCTCTCTTCTATCGGCGTCATGTCTGGACCTGACTTCACTTACCATCAAGTGCAGTGGCGTCACTTTATCATACCCATAAAAATAAAATAATGCTACTCCTCGAATTATAGATCGACAATTTAGTTACAGAAGAAATACTGAATCACAAAGTACTGTAATTTGTATGGCATGAACTGAACGTGTCATCGGAAAAAAGAAATTTATATTGCAACAAACGCAAGATACATATTTAAAAAGCATACAAACAAAACACTATAAGCATTTAAAACTATGTTTGTTACGAAAAAGGCTCTAACTCAGTAATATGCTATAAAATTGCACGACTTATAATGCCCAGCAATTATACTGACGACAAAACCAAAACAAGTTTCAAAAAATGTTGTGTGTGCACGCCTTCATGAAAACATTAGACTGAGCAACGATATGTCGCACGTCATAAATAAAAGGGTATCAACTCCAAAATCAGTGTTTTGAGATATCGCGTTTTGAAAGTTTGAAAATTTTTAGCTTTATTAATCAAGGGTTTAGGGTTCCTATTTGTTAACAAAGGAGGGTACATTATCCTAGATAATATTTAATAAGTTCTTGTATATATAAGTGATAGATTTTCATTATATTAGCACTTTTGTAGAAGGAGGTAAAGATAACTGAAGCTATAAATGAACATACTGTATGATTAAACAGCACAATTGTCTGCAACGCAACTGTATAGCCTGTATGAATTTGAAGGAAATCTTACATCAAAAGGTAGTAATTCTACAAAAACTTGTATAAAATCGAACAGGTAATAAGGAATTTAGTCAAAATAAGGTTGCGTTCCTGAATTTACAACAAAATGGTTGTAACTGTAAATAAATACAGCCTTTAATCACTCAGTAACAACTTAGTAAAATGCGATCATATTGATTCATGCGAACATGATACGAATGAACAGTCAATAAAGAATTGTATTGCTATATCTACGAAACTATTGGAAGTAAATATATCATTGTATTACCAGTAGAAAAAAAAATAAAAGTTGTAGAAAATAAATATACTTTCAGAATAACTAATAAAAATGGCATTTTAAACTTAATACCCTTTTATTTGAAACGAGCGATATGGACGGATACTTTGGTCATATTAGCAGCCATATACAATCGTTATGGGGTCTCTCAATTCTGTTCTCCTTGTGGATGTGCTCAAGTACCCCCTTCACTACCTGTCCAAGCTCCTCTCCCTTAATATTAGCGTAAAAAATCGCAGAAATAATAAAATTGAAGGGTACTAAATATGGTAACCGTTTAATACCATTTTGATTAATATTCAAAGAATACGCAAATTATTGTATAGGAAATGTAGGCTGTTATTTTATGTCGTTGTCTTAATGCTTGCGTTGGAGATACTCTAGTTAACATAAATTGGTAACTTGACCAGTTGTCTCTTGAGGTGGAGGTTTATGTCAATAAATAACATTAGTATAGAAATAAAATGGTATGTTTTTGTAAAACCGTTCTTCCTTGTGCTCAGCATGTGGCAAGAGACTTGTGCCTGTCTCAGTGTACGACACAAGCCATTCACTTCATGTGTCTACAATAAATTATATTTCATGTCTCCTGTACACAAAGTAAACATGACCGATTAAATGTTTACTTTGTGGGACCTATTTTCCGTTGCCTTACCTTTTGTATAATCAGTAATATTGCTTGAGTGGTCCAACACTCCACAGGTTCTCGAATATAGACCTGATTGACAGCTAAAAGTTGCTTCAAATTATTGCTAAGTTTTTCAACAATAGATAAGTGTACTTAACCTAGTTAATATATGAGCTATGTGATATTTGTGTCATTTGCCCAAAAATAGATTAATTTTGTGTAAAATCTGAAGTGAGGCACAGAGGCGGCTCTAGCTCATGTGCCGCCCGTGCAAGAAATTCCTTGGCGCCCCATAAGAGACAATGTCATCTTTAATTTTGATAATATTAAATCAAAAGTTTGTAAAGTAAAGAAGCCGCTCGCCGGCCTCCGCACAGGCGCAGGCTGTTTGAGAGCGCCAGTGTCGCGAGCGGCGCGGCGCTCGGCGCCCCCTAACACACTGCGCCTTGTGCGGCGCACACCCTGCACAATGGGTAAAGCCGCCTGGTGGCGCAGTTTATATAAAGTATCTTGTTTTTCGTCCTATTCTTTTTATTTTACGACGGAAATTTTATTCAAAATAAATGTAAATTTATAATAGGAAGTGTTTTATTTGTATTTTTATAAGTACGTTGGCGCAAATACTGTATTCCAGGCTAGCATATCCGGCTTTTCGGAGTTTGTACGACTGCCCCGACCCCTCGGCTTTTATAGTTATAGGTATGGTTTAAATTAATCGAATGTATTTATTTTAACAGATATATATCCTGCCTTAATTTCTAATGTACCTACTGTTTTTATTCAGATACCTTTATAAAGTACTTATGGATGGCCGGGCCTTCCGTGCCATGACGGCTACAAAATGTAAGGCCAATTTATTTAATACAACTCGGAATTTCAATGAAAATATTCACTATTCAGGTATGATTTTTCGCACAATGGTAGAAGAGGTAAAGACTAGCATGTGGTTATAGTTATTAACGCAATGCCAAAATGTAAATACACAAATATAAGTGCAGTTAATGAATACATGACATATACATCAATATTATACGATAGGCAGTAGCTCTCGAACCTTCTCTTTGAACCGTTGATTTGTAGACCTTCTAATTCCCAGAGGGAGTGCGTTCCAAAGTAGGACACTGGAAGAGAAGAATGAACGAAGTAAGAATAATATATAAATGACAAAGCTAAGTGAAATATTTTATAAATCTTGCATAAAATTATTGACACAACGCATGGTAAGAAATGTAGGTATAATGTAAATTACACGTCAGATTAGCGTTTATCAATGAATTAAAATGTGCATAAGAGACGATTATTTCATGAATGACAATAATTATAATACGTATAAAGTTGTATGAATTGACTCGGACGGTAGACAACTAGAATTATGAATCAATTTTGACCTTTTAGCGATCATTTTATAACATCGTATTTTTTTCAAGTACTTGTTCAGTAGCGGCAGGAAATAATACCATTTTTCGTATTTGGTAATTAAAAACTAGTGATGCACATCAGACATTTAATAACATCTTAGGTGTACTGTATACTAGCACTATGTCACGTAAGTTACTTGAGTGGACAGTAAGTGCTGCGGTGGCGGAGGGTGAAATCTACCTATAAGAAACCCGACACAACTTATAGGTACTAATAATATGCATAAATGCCGTCTGCAAATCATTCTAATGATAATTAGATTAAACATACATTAAAAAAGGGAAGCCGGCAAATATCCAGTTATGCGGACCCTTTGCCACTAAAGTGATGTGTGTACTATTCATGCTTCAATATTTTTAGTTCGCGAACCTTCGTCCAACTCTATCACAACGTTTATACATTATTTATTACAGGATGCTGTTTATATTATTAGCAATAGATGTTTATTAGATCGGAGAGATTATTACAGATATTCCAAGGAAATAACCATTAGATAAGGCCGCTTAAAAGTTTCCATTTACAAACAGCAAACGCAAGGTCCAACTCGCAAATAAATTTTGTTGTACCGTTTTTAGATTTCCTATTAGATTTTAGGTTTACAATCTAAGTTAACCTTTATAGTCTGTGTCTTAAATTATAGCAATAGTTGATGTTGTGTCATAATTATAACAGGTCTATGACAGCTCAGTGTTTCCTTGTCGACTATAAATTCGATTCCCTGATCGGGCAATAAAAATCTGAGCTTTTCGTTTTTTTTTTATATTGGCACGATAAAGTGGCTCCACTGCACAGGGTAAGCGGAGTGGGGTATTTTTAGAGTGTCATCAGGTAAAGGATTATATAGGTAACCTCTCGTCAGTTGACACAATTGTGCGGGTCGTTTGAAACTGGATATATACAGGCTGAACCCGGAACGGGACACTTACGTGGGCCACTCTTGCGGGTTGTACACCCTGTGTACGCTGGTCGCTATAGAGGTAATAGGTTATTTAAAAACCACGATAAAATCTCCAAAATAGTTTTATTTAAGTGTCTAACATTCGCGTAAACATTAAAAATCGTCAGGTTGATAAAAATATCCCACCAGCATCTAATATAATTTGAATCACTTAGAAAGGCGCAAATTGTTAAATATGTTTAAGTGACATTTGTCTAGTGCGAACTCATTACAAATACATACGTAGTACGCACCTGCATAAATACATGAATAATGCCCACGCTTGTGTTATTAACTATATTTAAAACTAGATTTCCGAATATCAAGTAATGGAATATTACTGCCTTGATGGCGTCGTAGTATTGTGGTACGACTGCAGTGCTGTCGGGTTCGATCCTCGTGTCGAGCAGTGATATTGGATTTTTCTACTCAGTATCAGCTCGAAATCTGGAATTTGTGCCCAATATACCGATAGGCTCATCCTCTATCACGTCGTAAGATGGATCTGCCTACACTTTAGGAGACAAAATTCGTGAGAGGGTGACGTGAGTGGGTGTATGTGAATATGTTGAAGGATAGAGCGGCTGGTAGATGGACAAACGTGTATTGTATCTTGTCATTCATGTTTTATTGCCTCCATTCTGAATTCTGTCTGCTCTTGTAGTATCGTATATTGACCCCGGCAAAAGAGCGTATGCACCGAAGTTACATTTTTAAAGAGGCGATTTTTGGAGTTTCAATTATGTTATGTAGAAACGAAAATTTTATAGAGACATAGACATTGTGAAGATGGTCATATAAATATTTTGCGCTCTCGCCACGGCTACTCAATCTACTGCTAAATAACTAACATCACTATTGTATACATAGTACAGTCGGCATCATTATGCCGGCTTGCATTCTATTCGAGTCTAACCTTGTAGAGACTAGAGATACTACGTGCGTATGTATTATATTTAACTGATAAGATATTTGCTACCATAAATAAATAATTATGTAAAAGTCTATAATAAAAATCACGTGATTGCTGCATCCAGCTGTATTCATTTTGAATATGTTTGCATACATTAACTAGAAAATAAAACAAAGTATCTATCAAAAGCGCATCTCAACATGTGCGTAGCATACTGTAACGAACTTCACTATGGATGCAAAAGATCGGATGAAATGGAGGGATCGCAGTAGGAAGGTTGACCCTGGCACCTTAGCCGGGATAAGCCTAACAGAAGACTATAACGTATTTCACTATTTGTGGAGTCCTTTATTAATATATAGACAGTAAAAGTAATAAATTTGTATCTTACTTAAGAATTATTGTCATCCCCTCGGGCTGGAAATCGTTCTGAACCATGACGGCGTTTGGTTCGAAATATTACTACGCACTTTTAATATAATATATTAACTAAAGGACAACCAATATTTTCCATCATGACGTGAAAAAAACCCTATCAAAATTGGTTTATTCGTTTGAGACTAATGGATTCAGTCTCAGTCCATTTTTCTAATCCCGGGTTTCAGGATTATCTACAATTCATTTCGGGATCCCGGGATAGTTCCGGGATTGTATTCGTAATAGTAAGTGGTACTTAAGTCAGAAAATATGTCAAAATCAGTTTTTTATTTACCTTTTAGCAATATATTTAAAATTTTCAAAAATCCGGTTGAATAAAATTATACTTCAAATTCGTATTGAAATAATCAAACTAGGAAGTTCTGTAAATAATCTATAAAATTTACAATAAAAAATTTAAAAGATCAACTTCATTAGACATATTTAGTTAAATTATTATAATAAAGAGATCTGTAAGTTACAGAAATCAATGTTTTCACGGGATAACAATGCATCTAACGTCTCATCTCCGAGCATGCTTCTCAATTTATTGCACAAATATGCAGAGGCCGAAAAAGCGCATTCAGGGTTGATGGAAGTTGTTTAAATCGTCATTAAATTGTTATAAGTCTTCTCCAAATTATAACCTCGAGTAGAACTTGCCCAAAATAGTTTCGTTTCTTGTTTTATGATTTTAGGAAAACCTGTTTCTGTATACCTTTACGCAGATAATTTTTTCATGCTGGTTTCTATTTCGTTCTGAAGCTTTTCTTTCAATGTTAATTCAGTTTTAATAGTTGTCATTGTAAGTTGAGTTAGCATGCCTTTTTCTTCATATCATTATTGCTCATAATTTTATATACTTATTTAGAAAATGTATAAACCCCGAAATACTATGACTGGGATCCTCGGATCTTGAGATTCGGGATCGAATCCAATACTCTATTTGAAACCTATACACATTTACACCCACGAACTTAAACTTTACTTGACACTTAAACTTATAACACCCATATTTTTTCGTTGGAAGTTAAAAAGCGTCCGATTTTACCCCAACTCGCCTTACAATTTAAAGCAGAATTTTTATTTGTAAATGTTTCGCCAAAGGAACATATTTATTAAATCAGAATGGATTTGTTTTAATTAATTCAGGGTAAAATCTGAAATATAAAAAAAAAAGTTTTATAATCGTAATTCCTAAATATTTATTAAAGTTTTATGAATAGTTTTTATTGTATGTTAATTATTTCTTTAGCATAGTAATAAATTATCCGTTAAAACTGCTTGTAAATTTCGTGCGAATTTATTTAATTTATATATCGGCTGTGTTCTTGAATCAGTAAGTTATATATTTTTTTATGTATTTAATCATAGCTTTAATGATCTCCGGTATTATTAATATTCCGTTTGCTATAAACGATACATTTACAAATGGGAGATGATAATCGATTCATGATTGATGACGGAGTATTGGACCTCTTTATAACACCGAATGAACGAATATTGTTAACTTGATGGCAACCCGCCTAAAATATTCCATTGATTCCCAATATGGTTCAGGGAGGCCCCCAAGGGTCCACGGGAGACTTGACAGGGGTCTACGTTGGCGTTAGCAAAAAATGGAGGTACACACTTACTGATGTTAGGTCTCTTATATGTGAGAGTTCGCCTGGGTAGGTACCACCTCAATGTCCATCTCTGTCGCAGCAGTGTGTAGTCACTGTTGTGTTCCGGTTTTAAGGATATTGTAGCCAGTATAAATACTGGACATAATGAGACTTAACATCTCACGTCTCAGGATGTGCAAACGCAGTAGAATAACAAACAATACTTTGTAATTCAACGTGTTGGATGGTGTTCTACTGTGTATGAGCGATCGTATCGCTTACCATCAGGCGAACGGTGAGCTCCTCTCGTCATTCAAAGAAAAAAAAACCAAAACCTTTTTTTTACTGTTGACGAGCCTATCTACGCAGAATGATAATGTCAAGACACTATGAGATCATACTAAAATAATAATATGTAGGTAGATATTGTAACGTTGACTTTTTGGACGATCAACACCGCAGTACCCTCATGACCTTGAAGGCTGCAGTCTTCGAAACGTCGGGACAAAGTTATAATATAACAAACCGCGATAAAATTGGAAATATAGTTATATGTCAATCCTAAAGAAACGTTTATGCTTATATCGCGTCTTTTTAATTAAAAAAGAACAAACGTATGTCAAGGCCATGGTTCTAAATCTTAACCATAATCATATTTCAATACAACCCGGTGATGTCATTCGTATAAAAGGGATAACCGGTATACAAATTGTGAATATTTAGCATGGTGCTGTTAACTCTTTAGTCAAATACAGCCCATTAGTTACAATAGCTACAAATTCCTTCAAATCAGAATAAATTTTGAGCTGATGGTAGTATAATTGTATTTTCCATATAGCGATAACCGGACACAAATTGTAAAAACACGTTGCTGGATCAGCCTGTGTATACTTTAAAGAGGCCAGCATAATTGTGTCGACTGGCGAGTTAAAATCATCTCAGCAGCAGACACTCGTCTGGATTTCGCTCGGTTTACAGGTGCAATGAGATCACTATAAGTGCCAATCCCTTGTCAGTCAATATAGTTATGCCGGCCTAACCTACATAGACTCCCCCCCGAGACAATTCTCGTGCGCTCAGTCTTCACACCGAATGCACGGGGGAACATTATGCAGCGACTCTAGGCACATAGTGTAATGTCTATACCTCTTGGTTGCCAGATACCCATTGGGGCCTATAAGGGTTCGCGAACATCTCCTCTCCCTTCCAACCATCCTAACAAAGCACTTCCTGCTTCCTCTTCTTTTCTTTCCCTCTATCTTCTAATTCCCGGGCCCTGTGACCGAATAGCTGCGGGTTGCCAGCGTACCGTCCGCTGGCACCCTCAGTTATAATAGGGCCCACCAAATCTTCATTGGGACTGCCGTGGTTGCTAAGCCGGAGGATCGCTTGTAAACCGTTAGCAGGGTACCTCCGGTGATAAACGCGGCAGTTTCTAACAAAAAACCTACATAGACTGATCACAGAACGCGACACACGTGTGTCTATGGCTTTTACACCTGGTGTACGGTGGTCGCATCCGAGTGGGTATCAATACTACCAGCAAGTATTTATATTTTACAAAAGTCCATATTTTTCATTTCTTTTATTTTTTTTTCTTATCATGACAATGTTCGAAATTTTTCACATAAATACAAAAATGGCCGACCCCGTGCCGTTTGCAATCCGCAAATATGACAATCGACTCATTTAAATATAAATCATTTTGTTAAACACGTTGTGAATTTGGTTATATTTTAATCTTCCTGATGTTTCAAAGATTTTACTGCTTTCGTGGTCACCGAGGGGACTGAGCAGTCAGTGGTCAGAAAAGTTACTGTTTCACTACCTTCATATTAAAATTATAATTTACAGAATTTTAATTTATATACGAGTATTGTAAAGAATAAATAAAACCGTCACAAAATTTCTAACTGTAGTTTTATTTCACTGATATATCAAAATATTGGCTTTGTTTAGTCATTTTTCTTGTTATACAAATAAGGAAATATAATACATAATAGACTATTTCATTACAAAAATATTGGTACACACTCAAATCTATGACTAAGCCAAAAATATATTACCTAATCGATACGATCCATTTTAGTAGACAGAAGGACATTAATAATTAAATTAAATTATATAACATTCATAATTAAATTACATTACTTAAGATTTTTACAATGGCTTGCCTACGCACTTCCTTATAGTAAAATATGAATATAGACAATTATAAATATTTTAACTTATTTCGCCTTGAGATGGTAAAAAATTGATTATTAGGAAATATTTAATCCTAAAAAATATTATGGGGAAGATTAGAAGTGTGCTATTTAAGTTTCGTATGAAAATAGCATCACATATGATTGGCAACGATACCTATAACATACGAATATTTAATTTAAAACGAATGACTTCAAACAGATATTCATATTATAATATTAATCACGCACGTAGCTGTAGGGACTAAATAACTTCAATAATTTCAATTAAAACATTAATGATTACATTCTTCGTGTACTAACCTTTATCCTAACTCAGTGTGGGGTCATAGCAACACCTACTTTCAAGTTTCAGAACAAGATAACTGAATTTTCACAACGAGCTATTTGAAAATCCACACTAAGTATTACCTGACCTGAAAATCAAACCTAGGCACAAATATTTTTCCATTACTTATTTGCAATGCTAACGCCTTATTACAAAAAGGCCACGTCATCGATCAACTACCGCGGCCACCACTCCTGAGGTTCGAGCCGGCAAAACAAACGCAATAAATATATCGTTGCCTACCTATAACCGCGCTGCTCTTTGATTCTCATATCCATGGCGACTTTGAAAAACTCGTAATTCAATTTTTAAACGATAAACTTCTTAATTTGCCATAAAATATTAATAAAAATCAGTTTTTAAATAAACAAGCATTTAATTGGATACATCATTTTTACCCCTATATTATAATAGTTTTGGTATACATTTGTCTTACCGTTAAATTTACCTTGATGGTGACTCGATATTAAGTTGACACAATGCATGACTTCTTTTAGGACAAAAAACCGGGGTCATAGACACGTTCCGATGTCAACTAACTCATTTGTTTTAATTAACGTTACGTTTAATAATTCATTGTTTAATGTTATGCTTTTTATTTGATCGTAGAGTCCATGTAAATAGGAATAATGTAGATATCACAGTTTTGGGATTGGGTAGGTATTGTCATTTCAAACTTTGCAAAAAATTTATTGACCTACATTCAAGTAAATATTGGAAACTGTTATAATCATATATCGTCAATATTTTATTTAGACGCTATCCACTTACCATCGGGCCATAAGAGACCCTCTGCCATGTCTGTATAGAATACGTCAATAAGCAATAGACTTGCATGTTTGCAAAACAATTAATATTTATAAACTCTAGACCAAATAGGTCTACATCGAGTGCATACATAAGTTATTAACATTGAAAATATGTAAAAAAATATATATTATGTGCATATCCGCTTATTTATAGATAGCATAATCGTCTGTGTCCGAACTCCAATTAAGAAGTGAGTAATGGTCAAGAAAACGAAAGAGCAAGTGTACGGTAGGGGACGCGTAGGGGACGTATCACAGCGTAACGCAAGAGGGAGAAGGGTCATCTTATAATTTGTGCTCTATCTTTTGGAAACAAAGATGGAGGTAGGGGAGAAACGTATGAACCGCGACAAGAAAAGTTGGCACCAGAGATTCAGACACGCCACATTTAAAATCTACGATGTAGACCGTAGATCTAGGGCACGCTACTTAATCTAGATCGCATCAGTATTCCATGTGTTCGAGTTCCTAGTACAAATAAATGCGTGAACAGTATGCTTAGACACGCACACGCACACACTCACACATACACATAAAGCGTCCGTGATCTATATCCACACGCTGCCCTGCGGCGAACCGAACGAGTTCTATTTAAGCATGTTTATCACCGGTTTGGGGAATACATTACCAAAACGAGAAAAATGTGCGTCGACTCAAACATGGACATATTGTAAATTATATCGTTTTCAAGGCTCCGCAGATACAGGTAAAGAAACCTTATCAAAAGCAAATCATCGTGTATATTATTTGATATACTCGCACGTTATTATTATAGTAAATATATATACTATTTTTAGTGTTCCGTAATTCAAAAGGCACCCTTATAAAATCACTCTGACGTCTGTCCGTCTCTTAAGACCACTTTTCTCAGGAATACGTAGAGGTATCAAATCGAAATTTGTATCAAATACTCGGGCCTATGATGATCTTTTTCAGCTGTGAAAAAACAAATCAACTCGATCAATTTATGTCGTATATTTCATCATATTTTGCAAATTTACGGGGAAATGAAAACCTATAGGCTGCTCTCGGTTCACCTATAATTATGAAATCTGGCAAGAAATGTCTACACGTGTAAAAAAAATTGTAAAAACCGTAATTATGTACGTACTCTTATAACATAAACCTTGTTTGTACAAAGCTCTCAGTGCGCGAATCTAGCTCGCACTTATCCGATTTGTTGTAAGGACAAATCATTTTGAATACGCATCATTGGAATATACCGAATCGAAAGCAAAGAATGCAAATAGCAACCTTTCCATAACAAACTAGAAGTTTATTAATATCCTTGAAAACGTCCGCTAGTCAAAGTAACCCGTTGGTACGATTAATGTGTCGTTCGCTGTGGAAGTTCACGCGCCGTCCACGATAGGCCGGTTTTTATATTACCTTTTATAAATTTTATTGATATTGTGTCTATAAATGAGACTTCTAGAAGATAGAAAATTATATTGTAATCATTTATACGTATTTAAGGTGTTAGATGCCGTTAACATGTTGTCGGGAACTGCCCTACAATGAAACTGATAGTTTTTGGAGTTGCTGAAAAAACTCAATTCTGTGTATATCTCTTCAAATGAAATGAAATAAAATAATTTATTTGAACCTGGAAAATGTTATGAATTCACTATTAAAATTATTACTACAGTCAACATTAACTCTACCACCAGTTGATAAAACGTAAAGCTTTTATATTATACTATTTATCATTGATTTAAATATTTTCAGGTGTTTTGTGGTCTCGCGTTCTTTGTTTAGTGGCTGCTTACCTTTAACATCCCTAATTAATCCCTAATAAGAACTGTAGAATATTTGGATATTTAATTTTCTGACTTTTTTTACTTTAGGCTTCTTGTATTTAAAAAGATATTTTTTTCTGGACTTTTATAAATCCATACCTTGCCACGTTTACTACCATTGTTGGAGTAGGGTCTTTGTCTACGATGCTCCAATGACGTCACAACACGAGCCATCTGCCTGCACGAGCCTATGTAGCCTATACGTGCCCGCCAACATGAGTTGAGCTCGTATTTGTTCGTATACCCGATGGTAAGCACGTACGCACCACCACCCAAAACGAGCTGTAAGGTAGGTAGGTATTAATTAATAGAGTCTATTTTTTCTTGAAAAATATCGACACAAATATTTGCGGATCAAGCCAACATTTGTCTAAACTCATGTAATAACCTTATCTTATTATTATAATGTGTATGAAGACATATGTTCACCACATACTTGAACGGATTTGGATGAAATGTCTATTTATTTCATCCAAATCTGTTCAAATATAATATGATCTTTAATTACTGACAGAAAGAACATGTCGTGGACTTATAAGATACTTTTTCATGTGAAAAATTACGCAGTGGAAATTATGCCGTATAAGTGATTCATTTAGGAGGAGCCTCAAACACCTAGTAAGTTTAATGCATGACATCAACACACACATTCACGCTTTTAATCCGCGAAGGGGTAAGCAGTAGCGATACTACTCACTTTCCGATATGTGTATCCCATGATGTTAAAGGGGCAATTTCATCTGCATATCGGACACAAACTGATACTGAACAAAACATACAATATCCCCTACCCGATCCGATTCAAACCCGAGACCACAGAGCGACAGTCGTACGCAAACAACTACGTCACCGAGGAAGTAAAATGTAAAATGACATCTAATCAGGCAATAAGTTATAGAAGGACGGAATATCATTTTATGTTTAGAATGAATAATGAAGCCAGGACTAGTCCATCAGGAGATTCGGGCTTGCGATGAGAGTTACCGGTTTGACGGCACATTAATTGTCTTCGTAGATTAATATACTTTATTCAATAATAGCAATGAACTATATTTGTTTCCAGTTTTTAATACGATAACGCGAAAAATTTGCTTCATTAAGAAAGCTATAAAATTCCACTATTACACAATATTACTCGACTTGGAAATTAAACGTCAACAATGTGCGCTAGTGCTAAACCAATGAAGCGGCACCAGTATATCATGTTATTGGAGTGGAGTACCACGGAGTACTTTATAATTCACACTGACAAAGTTCTGCATAACGGTGTTAGTGATATGGGCGGTCGTATCGCTTACCATCACGCGAGCGTCATGCTCGTCTCGTCATTAACAGCAATATAAAAAAACAATCAATGATGGGCACGTGAAGCGACGACATACGTCTAGAATATAGTGATAGAAATTTGAATTATAAACCGCATGACATTGCGCTCGTCACCCTGAGATATAGATAAGACCACAACAAATGGACATTATTTCAAGTTCATTAAAAACAAATATATTATCCGCCTGACAAGTAAATTAAATATTTTGTTAACGGATATTGATTTATAAGCCTATGTTTTTAATAACATATATCACATATATATATAGTCAATAAATCATACTATTAGAACATTATTAATCTCTCGGCCACGTGTTACGGAAGCTAAGATCGACTCATTGACGTTAACAACTGAGTGACGAGACGAGGAAGCAGTTATATTAAACACCTGGTAATCGGCAACTACTCAGTATTCACATATAATAATTAATTAAACTCCCAAAAAAAAATTAACAGGGACTGCGTGGCACTGATGTATATTAGCTAATAACTCAAACTAGCTACAATATCCTTCAAATAAGAACAGTATAGCTTATACAGATGCTACTTGGCAGAAGAAATACATTTCGTTAAAATATTTTGTGATGGATTATCGCAAAAGACTTAGCTAGTCACTTATACATGAAATTAGTGTTCCCTGAGATTCGCCGAGCTTCACTACTCGGTGTCATAAGATACGTGCCACTGCTGATCCTGGCTTGCAGGAGTTGTAGTGGCGGGTGTAAGAGACGGGAAAGTCTCTAGTCACTTGAGGACTGCTGATTGCGTGTGACATCACTAACCAGAAAATATTCATCAAATCAGCTAAAATCGTCGGTAAGTTTCCGTCATGTCTAGTGGGCGGTCACCTTGTTACGAGGTCGTCAGTTCTATTCCCAGCAAGACTTTGCACAATTTTCCCTTATACGTAAAGGAAAGAACGCATTTTTTGTTTGTGGCCAAAATTTCAAATTATTTTAATGAATTTCCAATACGGGATTTGGATATCCTGTACTATGAAGGTTTTGCTCTGTTGTTTGAGCGACAATGCGGGAGGTCAGACATTATTTTGAAAGCTGAAGGTCGCAAACAAGTGGGTCAGTGGCCAAAATCAGATGATAAATTATAATCGCCGGCGTTCTGGAACATTAGATTCCGAAAGTAATATTAGATACGCGAAATCCAATATTAGGTAAAGTTAAATGTTTTATACAATAAATGTGACAAAACAACATTAAATGTGCATGAAAGTAACTACTTTTAATGAACTAAAGAAAGAGAATACTCTTTAATAGACACGTTTAAATATACGAGTTTTCGTTATTCCTTACATAAAAGGGCAAGTGTAAAGAAGGGAGATTGTAACTACATACTTGCAAGTTCAGCGAACTAAACTGTGTAACTATGCGGAACCAACGCGTACACATCGTTCAATAAATTGTACCTTTCAGTGATATTCAATTTCTAGCACAAACTATTCTAATTTCAAAGCTATCGTCGTATAAGTTAGAAAGTGATATATTATCGAGCAGAAATTCGAAAATCGAACAACTCACGTGTTTTTGAATTGCAAATATCAAACAAATATTGTAAGCTAAAGAATCCTTGAATAATCAGTTTATAGCGAATTACATTGCTAATAGACTTATAAATTTGGCACATTTTTAATCACCATTCTTTTCCTTATAGGTCGACAACGTATCCACAATTTTTCTTGCATTGTATCTTAGAGCTACAAGACAAAATTCTTTTTTGACACCGCCCGTTATCCAGCGTGCATATTGGATTCAAAAAACAAACACACGGCTTCTAATTTTTGCTCTCTACCCGTTAAATCACGCACTCAAATCAATTACGTTTTCATAATATATTAAGTAGAAAAACTGGAACGCTTTTCTGGTTTTTGGTATAAAAAAGCCATTAAAATGGTATTATGTATTCTACTGGTTATTAAAGGGCAAGTGACGTGTTAAAATAATCGTCACGCGTCACTTTAACTTCCGTTATATTATTATTGCGTGGACTGAAGTGGACGATGTAGAAGTGCGTAAATTTTGTTGTTGCGCAAGAGTTGTTTGCTTCAAAATTAGTAAACAAAGAGCATAGAACTACCAATAAACTATTGTGTCGAGTGTTATTGGTATAGAAACCGGGGCAGGCCCTCAATAAGGTAGACTGAAGACCTGGTGTGACGCAAGTGACGGGACTTGATGGGACTTGACTTGACGCAAGTGATGGGACGGGAAACTTGATGAGGACTGCCCTGGACAGAACAACCTGGCGTGCATTGCAAGAGGCCTACACTCACCATTGGGTGAATATATAGGCTGAAGCAGAAGAAGTTATTGGCATTATGAGACTTAACATCCTGAGGCTGACGAACGGAAAATAGTACTTGTGTTATGAAATTAAAATTCTAAGTGATATTATTTCTGTTTGTAAGTGGGTTTGCTCGTAATTTGGTGACCTGCTTCTTTGGCACTACATGCAGTTTATGTTTGCAAAAATAAGCCAATGTGAAGAAAGTCGAATAAATTACTATTTATGTACGGAGTTGACAGACTATCGGCATGTTTGTCGCCTTAAATCGTTAACGAATTAAAAAAATACTGCCTACTATATTCTATTTAAATTATCCAAACCATATAAGTAGGTAAAATAATGTTGTTGACTCTAAAGCCTTCACATTGTGAAGTGACCTTTCGCCAACCCACAATACAAACAGTTATAGGCGCATTTTAGTTCGTAAAATAGGCACACAGAGATGACCTTTGCATTTCAGTGGAATTGTTCGTGAATATAAATAAGGTTTACTTTCTAGAAACTTATTGATTACTAGGTATTGCCCGCAGCTTCGCCCACGTAAAATGTTCCTAAAACACTATACAACGCCAGCGCCATCTTAATGGAAATCAGAATGAAAAATCCCATATGTCTTCTTCTTCACGAATAAATTGAACGGTATCGACTTGGCGTTTAGTCAATTGGTTTCAGCTTCTAACTGTTAATAGGTCTCTCGCATGCAAGGGGACTTTTAGTGTAGATACCACCGTTCCGTTCTATGGTTTGTGGGCGTTTGGAGAATTCCACCACGGTAAGAGGCGAGCAATAGATGCCATCGGGGAGTCACTGGCGGGCGGCAGAGGTTCGTCCACCGTTAGTGTGTGACCCATGGAATTGACGGCAGCATGGAAGGTAGACCTCATGCGTTGATAATGAGAGCGTCCCTCGATGCGCGGGGCTTCTGATCACCCCCTCCCCCAAGGGACAGGCTGCACTAGGCGGCACCGCGGAGAGGCGGCTGCGAACGACAACTTACACACTTCCGTCGGAGAAAGCCCGCAGTCGTCCCTAATGCTCCAAAGAGAGCTATCGCGAAGTTTTAGTTAGAATGCCGTGCGTAGGGTTTTATATATGGTTATGGCCCGGCGCTTCGGTTGCCCGATATCATCAAACCCGGGCACCTCCACGCCGGGTCGTAAAGCTCGGTGACCCCAACATAACCGTTCAATCGTTCCCACAAAGACTGGGCAGTAGTGGGGTAAGGCACTTTTTCCGCGATACTAAAAAAAAGGGTAGGTTAACCACAGTAACTTCTATTTCTACCTCCAAACAGCAGTATGCATGCACTGTTGTGTTCCGGTTTGGAGAACATTGTAGCCAACGTAATTAGGTATTGTGAGACTTAACATCTTATGTCTGAAGATGGCGAGCGCAGTGGAGTTGTGTTGCTGTTTTTATGGGCGACCGTATCGCTTGCCATCAGGCGAATGACAAGCTCGTCTCATTTAAAGCAATAAAATAAAAAAAAAAAACATCCAAGAATCTAAAAAAGTCGCATGTATAATATCAGTAAGTGAGCCTATTTGATTGTAAGTTGTGACTATCACTCGAATATGGACTTGCAGGCGTGTACGCTGTTTCGATACCCTCGGTTTAGATACGCGCGTGCACGCGGTAATGAGCGTGTGGGATGCATAGATTGTTACAAACATGACCTTTATACTTCATAAATCATAACGAAACATTTGTGTCAGTGAACTATTCTTAACATTGAATTCAAAATCTTTGATTATAAGTTTATATTGTTTCAAGTTTAATGATATTATTTTAATTAGGAATGTGTGTTCGCAAAACTTTTATAAAGTAACGAAACCTTTGATAGACCACAAAATTTTAAAATCTTCATAGACTCGTTTATTGAAATATTCACAAAAAATGTATTAAATTACATGTTTTATAATAAAAGCGCTAACAAAAAATCGGCTTGACGAACACAAATAAAAATCGGAAATATGATTGGTGGCCCGGTGGGCCATGGAGGGCATGTGGGTGCTGAGTATCTTGTTTACTTAAGTATGTATACTATCGATATATAAGTATTACTTTCTTTTTATAACGTATAGTCAGGTAAATTTATTTTTAACATATCATAAAGTAAACAATTGAAAACTTGGCCTATACTTAATAAAAATAAAAATTCTATGGAGACAAAAATAACTCACCGAAATAAAAAACGTTTAATTTGTTGTAATAAACCAACCTATTTAGCGCCAATATAAAAATAAATAGAATGAATCTCCGGTCATTGACTATTTGTTTGTCTGAGAAGCTGCGGTCGGAACTTAGGACTTGAGTTCACTAAAATCTTTTAAAAATTAAACATTTAAACTTATCTATAATTCAAATGCGACTAGAATAAGTATAATTTTGTAATAGTAATAATAATAACTTGCCACTGTCACGATGCACTACAGAAAAAAAACAAATATTCACAATTAAACACAGGGTTATTTTGTAAATGAAACCACATACTCGTCTTCACCTTTGCCGACATTATGTCAAATATACATAACATCACGCATTTATCCCCGAAGGGGTATGCAGAGGCGCAACTAGGGCACCCACTTTTCGCCAAATATGTTCCGTCCCATGATGTGATAGGGGGCGAGCCTATCGCCATATCGGGCACAAATTCTAGACTCCGGGCTGATACTGAGCAGAAAAACCCAAATATCATTTTGCCCGACCCGGGATTCAAACCCAGGACCTCAGAGCGCTATTGTACCGGACATGATACCGACGGCAATACAACTACGCCACCGAAGCAGTCAATATCATATATTATGTCAAATATCATCCATTAATAACGAATATTTTCACTTAAAATCCTGGTTCTAGTTTTCGGATTTTAATATGGCGTGTGGTTGAGTGTATTTCCGACTGAAAGTATGATGTTGCCGCTGCCACAAATCCTCTTAGAGTAGTTATAGTGACATTAGGGCAAGTAAAATTAAAATTACTTTTTATTAATATTTATTTTGTTCGAGACTTACTTTTTTATTTTACATCTAATACTCAAGTAAGTGTATGTAATGTGTTATTTCCAAGTAAATATGTATGTGGTTTCATTTAGTAACGCGATATCAAAATGAGCCTGTATATGTCTACCGTCGTGAGACATTATTTTAGCAAACCAACGATACAGGCTAATCCATTTTTTTATTTAAAATATAAATAAGAAGACGAGTAACTTACTCGTCTGACGGTAAGTGTCATGAGTCATCGCTGTAAATAGCAGAATTTAGTTTTAAAAGCATTGCATGGTACTGTGCAATGCGCACCGCTCGTCAACCTAAACCTTTAAATGTTCAATAGACAATTGGTGGAGAATTTGGGAATGGAATGGACTGCTGAGATGAATGTCCGCAAGTTCAAAATCTAACGCGTGCACCTTTAACCTCGTCGAAGTTACGTGTGTATTGTTTATCAATCTTAATTGTTTATCAGTTAGCTTTAACGACGAAGGAAAATAAAGTAAGGAAACCTACATACCTGAACAAATAAATAAATAATCAATATTATATTATCAAATATGACGCCACATATTTCCAAAACTAGATTATTTGGGAAGTAAACTTTGTGTAAAATTCTTTTAAATGACGATAATATCGATCGAAATTAAAATTCCTCACGCGATCCAAAATTAAATTTGAGAAAATACGTCAGACGATCTAATGATGTAACATTTAATGTCTTGATCAGTCATCTGTTAATTTTGTACGATATAATAAGGTAAATTAGATATAAACACTTACTTTAATAGAATAAGAGTAGAATCCTACGGCAAACCAATGAATTAGTTCATGGCCAAAAAAAACCTTAATTATCGGTTATTTGGCGCGGGTAATCCTGTGGATTAAAGTATTGTAATAGATATAAATATCTCCTTATGTTTTCTGTAATAAATTATGCTGTGGATTCTTTGCTCTAATTTTGAAATTCTTAATATAAAGCACGATAAAAAAAACATATTTTTAAAGAGAGGGCTATAAATCGTAAAAAAAATATAAATAAAATATAATGTGTCTATATTAACAATGCATCTTTCCACACCTAACCAAACTTCATAGTAGCCATTTTTTTTCTTGGTACATTGACGCTTTACCCTACTTTTAACCTTGACTTTTACTGCGGGAACAAGGTCCAGACAAATCGTATTGGACAAACCCACGCGAAACGTTGTGGCGACGTCAGACACATTATATGCCGTAGGTTCTCATATAAATGCTGAGCATAGGTAATTATGTGCGAAAATTATGAGAATAGAATTAGTAAGTCAGTTTGTAAATAGGTACAAATAAATTCTGTAATTGATTCCAAAAATCTAGCCATTTATAGAAATGTAAGCTTTTCTTAAATATTTATTATTTTGATGCGACAAATGCTACAAGAGGAAAATAAATCTTTATTTTGAAAGTTCAAGTCTTTTAAAGAATTTCGTACCTGATGCTATTATTTTGAGAGTTCGTGCTTTGTTCGTTTGTTAAGTTGTACATTTGGCAGTTTGTGGAGTGCGGGCAAGGTCCGATAATTAACTGTTTGAAATCTTCACCCAACCTTTATGCGTGCCTTGACCGACTCAAAAATAAAAAATAACAGAGCAGTCTATTAAACGTAGAGTTTTAAAATAAGAATTAAAAATGTAATGACACAAAAAGAATTGCACATGTTTCTAATAATAAACATTAAACATTTACATTTATAGTCGTGGTCTCGAAGATACAAGACCTGCATATGAAGATCTTCTATCCAAACCTCGAAACTTTAAACAAATGTTCGCGGACACAAACAGATGTCGCTTCAGGCATTGAATCTAAATCTCTCGTGTTTTCGTCGGCTTATCCCCGGGCGATGAAGACTATCTTATTTTGTACACGCACACTCACGTCTTTTATCTCCGAAGGGGTAGACATATGCACAACTAATGCATCCACTTTCCGTCATATGTGTCCGTCCTATGATGCGATATGGGGCGAACTTATCGCCATATGAGAACAAATTCCAGGCTCAGGGCTGATACTGAGTAGAGAGACCTAAGATTACTGCCCGACAAGGGGATGGATGGAAGACATCAACACTGCATTCGTACTTTATACAACTGCATCACTACTTATTCTATTTATTGTTAAAACATTTCCGCAATTTTTCAAGTTAGGATATAGGATAGTGGTGCATGCACCTAGAATTTATGAACACTCAGTGACACACCTCGCAATAATGCTCAGTGACTATAATAAATAGATAGATGAAGACGAGTTCGAGATATACATAGCCATTTCCCCTCATACCAGAGTGGAAGTTAAAATAAAGAATTAATAAACTGATATTAAACCATATTAAAAGTAAATCAAAAAGAAAATTGATTACATGCAATGATACATATTAATTACTCACTAACTAAAATTTCTTATATCTTATGACCGAGTTGTCAACACAATATATTACACCCATATTAGGCAGTTACAACGTTCACCACAGTAGACAGAATATTTAGTTTATTTTAAATAAACCGTGTATTCGTTAACAAAAGGGACGGTTGTGCTATATGGCGTTGCAAATCCCTGCGTGGATGTAAACAAAACATGAATAAGCCATAATATAAACTGCTACCTTAATATAAACATATTAAGAAGTTAATTTTAATAAACAAAAATGTTTGTGTTTAAGTACATAACTTTACACCCAGATAACTCTAGAACATTAAACAATAAGTAATTTTTTAATGTTTGCTCGAAAATATCGTGATATAAAGATCACCCACGGATAAGTCAAAATTGTTGAATGTACGGCATAATTTTAGAGTTCAAACTCAATTTGGTTTTGGTGGTTCCCACGTAAAGTATTATTGTAATTTGACGTGGATAATTATAAGGAACATCTAGGGATATTTCGTTTAGAATTGATGAAAAATCCGTGGCATTATGAATGAGTTTATATCGAAATGTTAGATAACGAATTTTCCTTCGATCACGTAATTATCGATATTTAGAAAATTATAATCGATATTCATAGGGTGTCTGTTTGAAATATCTGGACTCGAAAAGGCAAGTGACCTCGGGAAACCTAGGTATGTATAAAATATCACATTATTATAAACAAAATACTTTACTAGTAAATATGGTTATTAGTTTATTCCCACTTAAAATACTCTTAGGGCATAACACCTTTTTTGAAAATACTTACCCATTGGAAAACAATATCCTTCTAGCACACGCAGTTTAAAAATATCGGAACCCAAAACATGCGGAACCCATCTCAAAGGAACCAAATCAATCATGCCGTTACTGTAGTGTATTAAGTTTATATACACGTTGCGTGTCGAGCGGTGTTCAGTCACCGTGCGTGCTGTGTTGTGAGTGAGCTGTGTCGCCATGTTAGTGTTCGCGCTGGCTCCTCGCCGCCGCCGCTGTCGGTTGGCGCGGCTGCCGTGTCCGGTAATGGCTGAATTTTGGAATTTTGAGCGGATTTTAGGGGATGTTTGGTGGTGGGTTGTGTATGTTACATTTAAATTAAAATAACAAATTTTTGCATTAGTGACGGTTCTTTGTGAGCTGTGTGTTCGGTCCCCAGCGGCAAATATATGAATCTTTAAATTCA